>NC_053144.1:5505299-5580599 GCF_016808335.1 Panicum virgatum
AGAGGCGACACGCCGACGCCTAGGGCCGGATTGACGAGCGCTGGCGCCTGCACCTGGAGATGGAAGCGCCGCCGGCGGCGCCATGGAGCTTGAGGTCTTACTGCTGGACTAACGCATCTCAAAAAGCAGGTCGCTTTTGATTGCCCAATCCGGCAATCCCCAATTCCTCAGGCTCACGATCAGAGAGGGGTGAATTTTTTCAGCAAGAGGGAAAAATCAAGAAAACCAACCTTGTGCCGTATTGTTCTCATGTGGAATGTGGCTGAAGATACCTTCAATGGGGTTCAGAAATGTGTGGCTTCAGGTTTGTTAATGTTCTCTTGCCTAATTCTTTTGAACTATGCAGCTTGTATGTGTATGCTAAGGTTCACGTCCTAGTGGTTGATGAAGATTTGATAGGCGCAGATGAACCAAATCGACATGAATTATATTTATATGCTTCTGTATACTTCAAATTTTTATTAAGTTTGTTGTACAATTAGACCTAGAATCGACACCAAGCTTATGTAGGCTGTCGCTATTGTGGCTGTCAAGGTGCAGTCTAGTTTAGGTAGTTTAAACACTTACATAAGTGGCCCTAGGCGTGAAAATCTGCCAGCTCCGCCACTGGCCCCCTGGCCTTGGTATTCGCAAGATGTTCTGCTAAGTTTGCCCACAAGCTGTTTGCGGACATTGCTCTGCAGCTGTTCTTAGATTATGATCTACTAGACTACCAGGCGACTACCAATTTGTAGTTTCCTGCTTCTAGAATGTGTGTTTTCCATTATAAATTAGACTGCTATTTGCTAATGAGGAATTTGGCTTGAAAGTGTGGAACTAAACTGCACCAGTAACTTCAGATTCTCTGCTGAAGCTATAGCTTTGCTGTTCCAGTCCCTTGGATTTGTGTGTATCCAGTGCATCATGTGAAGGGTATTACTCTTCAGTAACTTTATTTCATTATCAGTTCAGCTCTTCTCTCCCTTCTTTTTTACCAAATACTTGTTTGCTCATGCTCGCTCTCCTTTATGCTGAAACTTTTATTGAAGATGCTCTGTACTTCCTCTACAGAATAGCTTGTAATTAAAATATGCTTTGTATGTTTACCTATGGCAATGAAATTTTCGGTTGAGTAACTGTATTGTATGTGACTGTACAAAGTTTCTTGCCTCTTAGGAATCTCACAGACAACATGCTGTTGTACAATGTGGCACATCATTGAGCACACCAAGGATATCTGAGCCTGAAGCTTCACCAGCTGAATCTTCAGCATGTATTCAAGGTGGAATGGCCCCTCTGGTTCAGGCATTGCAATCAACTGCCAGTCAAGATGTTGCCTGCTTTCACTTCCCAGGGCACAATAGAGGAAAAGCTGCTCCATCTTCTTTGTCAAAACTTATTGGGCCAGGGGCATTTTTGCATGACTTACCCGAGCTACCAGAGCTTGATGATCTCTTCTCCCCAAACGGTGTGATTTTGGATGCTCAGAAGCGAGCAGCTCAACTGTTTGGATCATCTAAAACCTGGTTCCTTGTCAATGGAACAACCTGTGGGATACAAGCCTCGGTGATGGCTACTGTTCTCCCGTGACTACCTCATTGTACCACGAAACTGCCACATTTCTGTGATCTCTGCACTGGTCTTGTCTGGTGCGGTTCCTAAATACATAATACCAGAGTATAGTTCTGCGTGGGACATTGCTGGTGGTATCACCCCCTTGCAGGTGGATGAAGCAGTAAAAGAGTTGGAGGAGGATGGAAAGAGGGTTGGCGCTGTTCTTGTCACTTCGCCAACATACCATGGTGTATGCAGGCAATGTGCAAGGTATTGTAGTAGTGTTTGTCACCAACGAGGCATTCCAGTTATAGTTGATGAGGCACATGGCGCACATTTCAGGTTCCATGACAGTTTTCCAAGCAACCGCAATTGAGCAAGGTGCTGACCTGGCTGTGCAATCCACACACAAGGTCCTGTGCTCCCTTACACAGTCCTCAATGCCTTCATACGGCTGGAGATCTTGTGAATGTAGATCAAGTAAGCCAGTGCCTTCAGGTCCTCCAGAGCTCAAGCCCGAGTTACCTCCTACTGTCATCTTTGGATGCTGCAAGATATCATCTGAGCAAGAACACAAATATATTTGACGAACCATTAGCTATAGCATCAGAAACAAAAGACCAGCTATAGCATCAGAAACAAAAGACCAGCTGATGATAATCCCAGGGATATCTGTTCTGGACTTGCCATGTTTTGCTTCTGATTTCCCTGCTATTGATCAATTGCGTATTACATTCAGTGCTTCAGATCTGCAATTATCGGGATATGAAGCCGATGACATTTTATATGAAGGTCATCAAATCGTATCTGAGCTTGTTGGCACACAATCAGTGACATTCGCAGTCAACTTAGGAACCAGAGTGCAAGATGTTGAGAAGCTTGTGCAATCTGCAAAACATCTATCAGAAAAATATTTCTGTGCAAATAGCTCCAAACCTATTAAAGAAAATTTTGTTTGTGGCCCATTAGACAAGATCTCTGTGCATCTGGACTCCAAGAGAGGCCTTCTTTGCAAAGAAGAGGAGAGTGAGAATTGAGGACAGCCTTGGTGAAATTTGTGGTGAGCTAATCTGCCCCTACCCACGGGTATCCCAGGGCTGATCCCAGGCGAGGTAGTAACTCATGATTCACTGTCTTACTTGATGAATGTCAGACAACAAGGCATCACTATCAGTGGAGCAGCTGATGTTGAGTTAAATTCCATTTCAGTGTGCAACTTGTGATTATTATTCTGTGTCGAGAGATTATATTGTGTCGGGACCCCCCAGGACTGGGGTACCCCTTCTTGCTGTATCTAGGCAAGGACCTTGTAGTTATCCATGACTACGACCAAACAGCCGGACCCCTGTGGTCCGGAGTCCTGATTTCTCGGCAACGGTTCCGGACCTGCCTCACGACTGGGAAAGATCCGGGAACGACGCGTGTCCCGGAAGAGGCGGGCGGGCAAACAGCCGGGGCTTCCGGACCTCCCGAGGGGTTCGGACCCCCGCGGAAGTCCCGGACCCCTCATGGAGTCCCGGACCCCCAGTATAGTAACCGGACCCCTCTCCGAGGAAAAGGAATCGTCACCCCGCCTCGGGGTGGTCCGGGGCCACCACGTGGCAACAGGCCCAGACACGTATATAAGGCCGCTTGGTCTCCCTGTTAAGGCTCACCTACCGCGGCATTAATGTAGCAGAAGCCGAGGCGATAATTTGACCAGGGGACACTATTGATCGCGTATTTCCAAGATAGTGGAGCTGCTGGCGCCGCGCCTGCCAAGTCTGCCATAACAGATGGATACGGACGGCTCGGCTTCACCCATTATGACGCCTACATAATAGCCTCCACAGGCTACGCCGCAAGCTACGCTCCCCAACGGACACCTTGGTGACGGGACAAGAGAAGACCACTGTAGCGCTAGCAGGACGTGGGAGCGTATCGGAGGAAAGATTCGTAACCACTGTACCCATCTAAATACTCTGCGTAGTATGCTACGCAGTCACGTTGGGCCCACTTGTCGGGGCCCCAACGTCCTATGTATCCGCCCCCTTGGTCTATAAAAGGGGGCGCCCGCTAGAAGGAAAACTCAAGCTAGGTAAGAGCCAAGGCCCGGCAGAGGATAGACTCATACACAACAGAGATCAAAACTTCTCCTAGTGGACGTAGGGTATTACGCTCCGGCGGCCCGAACCACTCTAGATCGTGTGTTCTTGTGTGCCTATCTCAGAGCTAGATCAGCCCGGTCGCCTAGTACCTCCCCGAGCACTCCCTCTCTGGGAATAGGCGGGTGCGTTCCGCCACCCGGCTGTGGGTACCCTAGAAATCCCACGACATATTGTATTGATACTGAGGGAGATCAGAATTATAATTTCGGCCAAGTCCATAGCACAATCAGCTGCCTGTTTGATGGATGTGAACAACAGTTGCGTAAAACAAATGGCTGACCACTTGGCCAAATAATTTAGATTGATTCCGTCTCGTGAGTTGAGAGAGTTGTCAAGCTACAATATGATGCCAAAGTATGAATAGGGTCTATGTCTGGCATGTGATCTCTTATGAGTTTGAAGTATGACTTTCTGAGGAGGCTACCTTTTCATATGAAGTGCCTTGTAATGTAATGGTATCCTGCTTTTCTGTATTTCTCTTCAAGAAAACAACTAAATTAGCCAGTAAGTAACCGTGCTGCTTGTTCCTTTTTTTTTCAGGTTTGCTATTTGGTTCTTTTCAGAATGAAAGGCTCAATCTGAACTGACTCTAAAGTTCAAGCATCAGAAACTCGTTTGTACGCCTTCATGGTTCTCCCTCTGGCAGCATGTTGCAGGGCGAGCCAGGGCTTCTGATTTCTGAAGCAAGTACACTATAGCTGCTCTTCTGAGTTTATCCATCAATCCAAGAATTCACGAATATTCTGCAACTTGTAAAAAAAAAAGTAGGTATATACTGCATCAGTGTAACCACAACCCCTTTTAATTTCGCAGACAGGTACCCCTACTCTATATAAGAAATTATGGATGCTTACAAATTAAGATCTCCACCCAAACCTGGAACTCAAACCTGAAAGTTATAGTAGCAGCTTTGGTCTATACATTGCCATCAACAACTGTCGGTACCTTGTAGCAGGGATATCCACTTCTACTGCAGCAAGGCAGGACTCGTATAGTTATCCACGACTATTCGCATAGTCATCCACGACTACGCCATAAGGGGCGGAGCTGCCGGGGCCCCACGGGTCAGGCTCCTACTTTCACCGGGCCAATGGCCCCGGACCCGCTCCCAGCTCTGGGATGGGTCCGGGGACGCCACGTGTTCCGGAGGAGGGGAAGTTCCGAGCCAACGGCCGAGGGCCCGGACCCCCCATAGGGGTCCGGGACCTCCCCGCATCTGTCCGGACCTCCCACGCGCGTAGAGCCAGCATACCGCCGGGAGGGGGTCCGGAAACTCCACGTGTCCCGCAGGCGCGGGCGCGAGTCTTCCGTTGGAAGACTCGCCCACCCACCGCATTCAATGCAGGTGGTAGAGGCGTGCTCTGCCGCCGCGGCACGCGGGACAGCCTTTGTCAGGCCGCACTGTAGACCGCGTTTTACCAAAGTACACAGTGCAGCCGCCTGCGCATCAGCCGCGCAGAGCCCGTCTGCCGCATTAATTTGATACGACGGCACGGCACTTTTCCATCATGTCGTCTACGCCGCAAGCTACATGGCCGTTCAGCTACATCGCAAGCTACACCTGGTGCCGTTTCGACAAGACAGCGCTTGGGCATGCTGAACGGGAGATTCCAGGAGCAGGCAGGGAAATCTAGGAGTGAGATCTTCTCCGCCTGCAAAGCCATAATGTACGGACAGTACGTTATCTTGTACTACATTGTTGGGCCCACCTGTCGGGGATCCAACGGCCATGTACGCGCCTCCCTTGAGATATAAAAGGGAGGCGCTCGCTGTACGAGAAAAGAGGGGGGAAAACGAGAGCACACACAGACACATGTGGAACTAGAGCACAAGCTGCCGCAGACTCTCTCGAGGCAATACAACACACAGTGGACGTAGGGTATTACGCTCCGGTGGCCCGAACCACTCTAGACCTGCTGTGTTCATTGTGTTCTTGAGCGAGATCGAACTAATCCTAGCTAACCCCCGAGTACTCACCCCCTAGGTTTAGGCGGGTGTGTTCCGCCACCCGGCTGTGGTTTGCCACACCACGACAACAACCATGAAGTAATGTGATGGTGCATGGTGATGATGCAGTTAGGTTTGTCACGGGCTGGCTTTCTTTCCATAACAAAGCTCACCATAAACAATAAGGACTTGTGAGCTAACGCTCTGCCCCCACTGTGCTGTTTGTTTTCTTCCCATTTGATTAAGCACATTAAAAACAGCATTTGGACTGATCAGTCTCACTTAATCCAAACCCTTTTAATGATAAAGAACCAGACAGGCACTTGTACCTTAAGATTCCCACTAACAGAACAGCCCACCGACTGACAGGTGGGACCATGCCCCTGCATACCTAGCAGGACAGATGAATTGTTATGGTAGAATGCTTATTGCGAACACTCTAGAATAAAAGGATGCATGTTTTTTCGATAAAAGAATGCATGTATATATAGTTTTGTTTTCTTTGACTACTTTTTTTTTGTAAACCATGTATATTGCTGTCACCGAATAATCTTCTTTTTAAAGATATAAAAGACTTGCTTTACATATTCTAAAATCTAGGATATCAGTTTTTTTAGGGCCAGTCCAGATTACTTAATTAAGGATAGAAGAGAGTATGAAGACAAGGTGTCGTGGTGCTGCAAACCACGGCCGGGTGGCGGAAGGCACCCGCCCTAGCCCAGAGGGTGTGTACTCGGGGGTTAGCTAGTCCTAGATGGATCTCACTCAAGAACATGATGGACACAGCGGGATTAGAGTGGTTCGGGCCGCCGGAGCGTAATACCCTACGTCCACTGTGTGTTGTATTGCCTTCCCTCGAGAGAGAGAGAGTTCGCGAGAGCTTGTGCGTCTGGAGAGCTTCTTGCTAGAAGGAGGGCGTGATTTCCCTTTTATATGTCCAAGGGGAGCACGTACACTGAGCGGGGCCCCGACATGTGGACCCGGCGATGTATTATAAACTACACTTTGGCCTTCAATGCCTCAGATCCGGAGATCTTGTCGTCGGCTTCTGTGCGTAGCTTCTGACCGGAGATGGTCTTGAGCTGTCCTGTCAGAGTAGAGTCTAGCCTCTGCAGCCGCGCGTCGATGTCGTGATGAAGCGCCGAACTACTGGCTCAGTCACTGTAGCAGCGTGCACTGTTGCTCCAGTCAGTAGCTGGTCATCATGACTCGTCGCCCATGCGCACGGCGCTGAGTCTTTAATGCTTGTCTTGGTAACTGACGAGCCGCCTCGGTAACTGGCGATCCACAGTGTGGACTGACAAAAGCTGCCCCGTGCCCAGAGACAACAGAGCCTGCCTCGACCACTCGCACTTAATGCGGGTGGGTGAGGGAGCTTCCAGCGGAAGGCTTGCGCCCGCGCCCGCGTCTGCGTGACACGCGGCGGCTCCGGACCCCTCCCGATCAACTAGCTGAGCCGAGAGCTCACGGGGGTCCGGATAGGCACGTGGAGGTCCCGGACCCATCTGTGGGAGTCCGGATGGCACGTGGATGTCCCGGACCCACCTGCGGGGGGTCCGGGTCCGCGGCCACAGGTATTGAGCATTTCCACCTCTAGGACACGTGGTGACACCGGACCCGTCCCCGAGCGGGAAGCGGGTCCGGGACCGTTGGTCCGGTGAGATGGAGTCGGACCCCAGGGGTCCGGCTGCTCAGCTCCTTAGGGCGTAGTTACGGATAACTACGCGAGTCTTAGCACAGTAGGAGTGGGTACCCCAGTTGTAGGGTACCGACAGAGGCCCCCGGGCCCGCCTCGGAAGAGGCAACGAACCCGCAGGTGGGGCCACTACTGTGAGCAACTTGGCTGCTTCTGGCGCCCAACGGTGCGCGCCGCAAGGGTCTTGTCCTGCGTCGTCCATCCTTTGGGTCACCTGCTGCGTCATCACGTTTGGACCTGCACATGACTCAAGGTAGATGCTTAGTAGCGTGCCCACGGGTCCCAATTCGTACACAAGAAAAGTCACCAACTAGCAAATTGATGGTTTCAGACTTCCAGTGAAATTCAAATTAGTCAAGCTTACTGATAACAAGACTACTTTCAAATTAATCTAGAGTCGTAGAAATGGAAAAAAATTTATAGTGCTGCTGGGTTTGGTCTAAATCAATCAAAATTGATACATATAGAAGTAAAACTAATGAACCTAAAGAGCAGAAACAATTGTGTCGATCTGGCAAGCTATTGCAGCGGGCCAGAACACATACAAACTGCATGCATTGATTTGATCTCTCTACAGAACAAGTACAAAACTTAGTTATCTAAATTTATACAACACAACTTACACAACAAACTTATCAAGTTAAACTCTCTGAAGTTAGGTAAAAAACTTGAACTGAAAGTTTATTAAAAAAATATGTAACAAATTTTCAAACAAATAATTGTACAAACTGTTATAAGTAACTTATATAGAGGACTTTTCTAAATAAAATTTCATATAAAACTTCCCTAATAACTTTTCTATAAAACAATTATCTAGAAACTTTGTAGAAAAAAACATCATCTTGATAAAAAAATGGAGATAAGAAAAATAGGAGGAAAAAATTAAATTCAAAATAAAAAAGTAAATACATTATGGGGCCAAACACTGAGAGCACAAGTCCAAAGAAACATAAAAACTTCATCTTGAAAAGTTTTGGAAACAAAATTTGTGATGAAAATTTTTGAAAAGAAAAATATTTAGAAACATTATTTGAGAACAAAAATTCAAAATAAAAGAAATCGTTCATTGTGGAAATATTGGAAAAGAAAAAAAATTGATAACAAAAAATATGAAATAAACTTTTTGAATATGAGTGGTTGAAAAGGGACTGGCCCTAATCAATTGGCCTAATTATGGCAGGTGCACGTGATTGGCCCTAATCAGTTTGGGTTGAGTACGACAGGTGTACGTGATTGGCCCTAATCAGTTGGGTCGGGTATGGTAGATAGACGTGACTGGCACTAATCGGTTGGGTCGAGTATGGCAGATGGATGTGACTGGCCCTAATCAGTTGGGTCGAGTATGGCAGATGGACGTGACGGGCCCTAATCAGTTTGGTCGGGTATGGTAGATATACGTGACGGACCCTAATCAGTTGGTTCGAGTATGGCAGATGGACGTGACTAGCTCTAATCAATTGGTTCGAGTATGGAAGATGGGCATGATTGGCCCTAATCAATTGGTTCGAGTATGGCAGATGGACGTGACTAGCCCTAATCGGTTGGGTCGAGTATGGCAGATGGACGTGACTAGCCCTAATCGGTTGGGTCGAGTATGGCAGATGGACGTGACTGGCCCTAATTAGTTGGGTTGAGTATGGCAGATGGACGTGACTGGTCCTAATCAGTTGGGTCAAGTATGGCAGATGGATGTGACTGGCCCTAATCAGTTGAGTCGAGTATGGTAGATAGACGTGACTGGCCCTAATCAGTTGGGTCGGGTGTGTAGATAGACGTGACTGGCCCTAATAAGTTGGTTCGAGTATGAAAGGTGGATGTGACTGGCCCTAATCAGTTGGGTCGAGTATGGCAGATGGGCGTGACTAGCCCTAATCAGTTGGGTTGGGTATGTAGATATACGTGACTGGACCTAATCAGTTGGTTCGAGTATGGCAGATGGACGTGACAGACCCTAATCAGTTGGGTCGAGTATGGCAGATGGACATGACTAGCCCTAATCAGTTGGGCCGAGTATGACAGATGGGCGTGATTGGCCCTAATCAGTTGAGGCGAGTATGGCAGGTCAACATTGATATATACTAAAAACCCAGTAGGCAAATTATATGGTGATGGAGTGGAACCCTGAAACCCAGACCACCCTAATTGGTTGGGACGAGTATGGCAGGATGATGTGAATGGCCCTAATCAGTTGGGTCGAGTGTAGCAGGATGATGGGAATGGCCCTAATCAATTGGGTCAAGTATGACAGGTTGACGTGACTAGCCCTAATCAGTTGGGACGAGTATGGCTGGTTTGAAAATAAATGGCCCTAATCAGTTGGACCGAGTATGGCAGGTGCACGTGATTGGCCCTAATTAGTTGGACACAAGTATGGCATCTCAACCTTGATATATACTAAAAAAGTTGAAAATGTTTAAGTGCATAAGGGAAAAAGTTTTCAGGAAAAAAAGACTGCAAAATGGAAACTTTGGTTGTCCAGATAAATACAAAGAAATTTAGATATGGAAAAAGGTTTTCACTAAAAAAATAGATAAAGTGAAAAAAATATTACATGTAAATCTTTTTACAGGAAAACTTTTATAGAAAATTACACATATATTACATAAACATGTCCATAAAAAAGAAATATATATATTGGAGAAGACAACAATTACTTTGCATTTGCAGAACTTGTCCATGCAGACTAATGGATTGAAAAAAGTTTTCAAGAAAAAAAAGAATGCACATGGCGAACTTTGTTAGTCCAGGTAGATACAAAAACTTTAGATATGAAAAAGGTTTTCAATAAAAAATTACATATAGTGAAAAATTATTAGATGGAAATCTTTTTAAGGGAAATTTTATAGAAAATTACTCATATATTACATAAACTTGTCAAAAAAAAGAAAATATATATTGGAAAAGAAAGCAATTAGTTTGCATTTGCAGAACTTGTCCATGCAAATCTAATGGATTGAAAAAATATAAAAACATGTGAGTGTGTGTGTGAGGGGTTTGGGGGTGGGGGAGTTTGGAGGGTGGACGTGATTAACCCTAATCAGTTGGTCCTAGTATGACAAGTCAACCTTTATATATATACTAAAATTCCAAACATATAGTAATAGAGTCAAACTCTGAAACCCATATCACACTAACTGGTTGGGCCGGATATGGCAGGATGACATGATTGGCCCTAATCAGTTGAGCCGAGTATGGTAGGATGACGTGACTGGCCCTAATCAGTTGGTCCAAGTATGACAGATTGACGTGACTGGCCCTAATCAGTTGGGACAAGTATGGCAAGTTGATGTGATTGGCCCTAATCAATTGGGCCGAGTATGGCAGGTGGACGTGACTGACCCTAATCAGTTGGAAAAAGTATGACCAGTCAACCTTGATATATACTAAAATCTAGGCATATGGTGACAGAGTCGAACCCAAAAAACATAGACAACCATAACTGTTTGGGCCGAGTATGGTAGGATGACGTGATTGGCCCTAATCAGTTTGGCCGAGTATAGCAGGTTGACGTGACTGGCCCTAATCAGTATGAACGAGTATGGCTGGTTCAAAATGATTGACTGGAAGAATTTTGATAAATGACTTACCAACCAAACCTTTGTTAATAACTTTTAATTAAGCTTACATAAATGATATTTGCTAGCAAATATCTTTTATCAACTAAAAACCCAAAATTCTGAAGGAATAAGTTTTTTATCGTATACCTTTTGTGTACATTTTTCTATATAACTTTTGTATCAAAACTTCATCAATATCCATGTTGTATAAACTTTTTAGATTTTTTATACATAACTTTGCTTAGGAAAAAATTCATTCGTATAAATTTCCTTAGAAAAAAAATTATACAGTACATACTACTTGGTATAAAAGTATAAAATCAAGCATCAAGACAGCAACGGTAGTCAGTTGAGCACATACATGTGATATTTGATTTATAAACTGTCTAGAACTCCAGATCCATGTCCTCTTCCTCTACTCCATATCGTTGATGACTTGCTACAGAAACTGAAATAACAAAGAAAAGAGTCGAATTAAGTAGCTGTATACAGAGGCACACCACAAAGCTTTTGGTAACAGTATTTTTCCACTTGAAATGCATTTCTCTAAAAGGTCTTTTGATATGTCATAAATGAAATGGTTCAGTGGCCTACAAAGAATTGATAACTATCCCCTACCTCCTTTTGCATTAGGTAGCTATAGTTAACTAATGTAGGGTGTTCCAACTTGGTCAACAATGAGCCATAGAAAATAATGTTTCGATGGTGATGGCTCAGTCATTAGTATGAATTTTAACCCGAGACAAGCATAAGTGGATTAAGAGCTAGAACTTGTGTCAGTCAAAGCTCAAGTAGACTCAAGCCCAGCTTGTGAAACACTATCAGCATTACATGAAACACTACAAGTACAATACTGGCAGCAAGTGCAGCATTGTACATACCAGTCCTTGCTTGATGACGGGGTTGTCAGCTCCAAGCAGTAGCTCTGCAGTTGCTTTGTTAAATGCTGCTAAACCTTCAATAGGAAGATACTACACCATAATCCAAAACTTTCCTTCAGTTTCAGAAACATAAAACAAAAATAAACTAAGGAGAAATGAATTCTTATGACCATGCAACTTGAATTCCGAACTTCCACAGTACCTCTTTGTTTTCTCCTTTCTCCAACATAAGATTTTCAGCCTACAGCAAGCAAAAGAGAACATGAAGACAGGAACATCTAATATTAACAAAATGCTGATGCTAATTAGGCTCACCTTCTTGACTACATTGAGGACATAGGGCTGCAACTCTTCTGTTCTATAGGCACCAACACCAAGATTGAGCTTCAGGTCATTTTTATCTGTTTTAAAGACTTCTGAAACCCCAAGAATTGGGTCTGGTGGAGCCATTGGCACTCCCTCAAAACGAGAAACATCCACTGCAAGGGCCATCATATAACATGGCCGAAGTTCTGAGTTCAAGAAAGGAGCAATCATAACTCAAAGCATAAATCACATCATTGCACAAAGAGATGTCAAAGCTTCAAACAGGAGTGCACACTAAATAAAGACAACAAAAATACAAAACATCACCCTCAATGAAGAAGAAAATTCTCATAACTAGCTAGCCTGTCAATATTGATGTGTCTTAGCTTTAGCATAGGAAATTCAAGTGTGTACCAATCAAAATAATAATCATTCCTATACAGCACTTGTTGCGTCATTTTGTTTATCATGAAATGAGGTTCTCGGTTCCTTTCAGAACTATAAGACAATTATTTGCTTATGCTCTGAAAGCACTTAAGCTCCAACAGCTGTGTTCATAAGTGAACTTATGATATTTTCAGCATGCAGAAACACAGTATGGAGCATATCTTTTCTTGCAGAAGTTACTAATGCAAGTAGTCCTCCATTCAAAGTCGATGATCATATGACATGCTTATAGATCAATGGTTAGTAGGATAATTCTGCTGCTTAACCAACAGTAACCTACATGCTTATATGGGAAGGTAGATAATGTCCTAGAAACCTGCAGTAACTGATAGCATAGGAGATCACAAAGACTAGAATTCGGCAAAAGCTATAAGTTGTCCCAATTCATAAATTGCTAATTAAGGAACTGCTGGCTAACAATTGACAGACCATACATGACGATAACCATGGCCCATGGGCATCTCATGCTACAGCACCCAAGTAATTCGCCAAATCAACTCCACGATCCAAATAAGTAGTACAAGGCTACGAGTACGAGCAATTAGAAAGGCCAGCAGGCGGTCACCATCCTCGTGATCCCCACGCGGCAGCCATTTCTCCCCTGATTCTTCCCCCCTCCAAGCACCTGCGCCCATCAACAAGCCATCACAGAAGACATTCAGACCCTGGACCAGTAGAGCAGCAAATTGGTAGGGACTGAGGGTTAGGGGCGGGCCGTGCCTTGGACCGGGCAGCGACGGCGGGGGCTGCCGGCGAGGTGAGGGCGAAGGCGGCGGAAGCCATCTCCGGACGGCGAGGGAGCTGCGGATCGGAGGCGTGGGCAGCCTGCTGCTACTACTGTATGGACGAGCTGCACGAGCGCGTCGGCCGAGATCCGCCGATGAGGAGAGGAATAGGTGGGGGGAGGCCCAGCCTGACGTTCGCGGTGGCGCGCGCCGTCGGCGCAGCCTGAGCGCTGCACTGCTCTAGATTGGGAGGAGGGAAGAAAAGGGAATGGGGAACGCGAGAGAGGAGGAAAAGAAAATGAGAAATAAAACAAAAACAGGAAAAAGAAAACAAGCCGCACGTGGAGACGGTCGGTCCGAGCGGGCGATCCTAAAACCAACATTGGGGGTTGGTTGCCACCTTTTTTTCTAGAATAATTGCTACGTGTACTGGCCTTACGGATTAGTTAATTCGTCTCTGAATCATTTTAATCACGAGCAGCAGGATGCAGTGGCTGCCTGGCTGGCATTAGCAGTCAGTCAGTAGTAGGGATGGCAACGAGTATCCGAAACCCGATGGGTTTTTGCTCCATTAGGGTGCGGGTATAGACTAAATTCTATACCCGCGGGTTTCTTAATGGGATAAATTTCGTATCCGTCGGGTTTGCAGGTGCGGGTTTGTTCTTCAAGTACCCAAACCCGCAAACCCGTGGGTACAATAAACCCGACAACATATAACCTAAAATACTAATGTCACAAGGTCTTGTATCAAAATAAGATCCAATCACATGCTAAGAGAGACTTAGGCTCATATACTTCCATTCCCATCGATGATTACCTATTCATAGACTCATTTGGCTATAATGCATTGTGTATTTGTTTATATTTTCTATTAAATTTTGTTGCTTATTCTATCGGGTACGGGAAACCCGCGGGTAAAAAAAAAACCCGCACGGGTACGGGTATGAAATCATACCCGCGACGGGTATGGGTTTTTTAACGGGTACGATTTTATCCTGGCGGGTGCGGGTTTGGGTTAGTGATATCCGATGGGTTTGTACCCGTTGGCATCCCTAGTTTGCGTGTAGGCATAATGATGGATTAACGTCGTTGTTGTTGTTGAGCCAGCAATGCAAATTAAAACACTTGAGGCTGTTATTCCGTGTATGAAACCATTACTGTAATGTGCACTTGCCACTTGGTGACATTGTTTACCTACAACTGGGTACAAGGTGTTCGGCTTACAGTTCTACCCAACAAGCAAACATATCATTGTATTTCATCACAGTAATCTTTATCCTTGTCCTCCACAGGAAGCACGAGCTCGCCGGCCATCCTCCATGGGAAGCAGGAGCTCGCCGCCACCGCAAGATCGTCATTGGGCGGCCATCCTCCATGGGAAGCAGGAGCTTGCCGCCACCACGAGAACGTCATTGGCGACGAACATCATAGGGTTTTTGCTCTATATATGCACCCCCAAAGCCTCTATGCACCCCCAAAGCCCAACATCATCCCCAGACCATCTAGGCACAATGATACAGAATTTTTCACAAATGGATTTCACGCACATTCAGGCAGGATACAGACAGTTTTTCAGAAGAAACCGATTCCATTCAGGCGCATTCAGAGGCAGGAGAAACCGATTCCATTCAGGCAGATTCAGAGGCAGAACATTACCAATGTCACTGGCATCGACTCGACTTTTCGACCTTCTCATAGAAAAATAAAAACAAAAACCATGAGAAGAACACCACCCTTCCTCAACTCTGCTGGTCAGATCCCAGGTACTACCACCGCCATCAGATCTCCGCGCTCAGCCACCTGATGTCCCATCAGCGCTGCCGCCATCGCCTCCATCTCATCCTGGATCTGTTGGGGAACATCTCCTCCCGCCACCATCGCCTCCAGGAGCTCCAGGATCTGGATCTGATGGGGAGCATGTCCGCCCGCTGCCATCGCTTGCGCCCCCTCTGCGCCCGCCGCCAGGCCATGTCCCCCCGCCTGCACCGCCCCTCCCGCCGCCGCGCCCGCCGCCGGCTCGCCGTGGCTGATAGTACACGTAGACTCCAGTAACGCTCTGACAGCATCGCCCAGGTAGTCGATGTCCTTCCGCAGCCTGGAGAAGGGGTTGAACGGAGCATGGCCTCGAGCGGGTGATGAGGAAAGCGTCGATCCTTGCGGCCAGCGGAGGCAGCATCCTCCCGCATCCGGTTGTTGATCAGCTCCATGGCGTCGAGAAACGAGGCGTGGTTGGGAAGGGGGCGTAGAGCCGGCAGGACGGTGGCCTCGAGAAGCTGCAAAGAACTGGCCGCCGCCGCCATTCTCCTGACCTTGCCACCGTTGTGGATGATCCACATGTTGCCCTCTTGAGGAAGAGTGATCTCGAGTTCTCGACGAGCTTCATCAGAGCTCCAGCGTCACAGACCCTCAGTTGCTTGACGAGAATGCGGTTGCCGACGTTGGGGGCACCGAAGACGACGCGGTGGAAGACCTCCCGGATCCCCTCCGCCGCCGCCATGCCCCTCTCTTTCTCTCTGGTGGCTCTGGTTCTGGGGTTCGTGCGGACGGCGGTGACCCGGCGAGGAAGGAAAGAAAGTTAGGGTTAGGTTTGAGGGGAGAGCAACCGGCCTCTTTGTACCGCCCGATCTACCCGCTCAGCCGTTGGATCGAGCTGAACGGCTGAGATCGAGGCGGGCGGAGGGGACAGCCGCGAGCTGGGCCGATTCGGCAGCCCAGCCGTCGGTTTTCGGGCTCAAGGCCCAAGCCGAGCCGAGTGCTGGAACCAAGCGGGCCGAGTCTCGGCCACGAGCCGAGGCCAAGGTGGGCCGAGCTGAAGCAAGTCGGCCATGGGCCGTTTCGATATGAACAGTAAAAGTTGTGAATAAAGTTTGTTCCTTTCAGAAGCATTTTGATGAATTTTGTATAGTTTTATCCCTATCTAATTTTGAACCGACAGGATAAAATGTTTAGAGGGTAGATGAGTACAAACAAATATATATGTGATAGAATTGCTTCTGAATAGATTTTTTTCGCTGAATGAAGTTTATATCTTCCAATTAAATTAGAGCCAACAGGAAAAATTTAATTGGAAGAGTAGTCGTATGATTTTTCAATTGATTATGATATTGTTATTTTCTGACCAACGTTAATGATAGCAAATTTACAAGTTTTATTGATGAGTCTTTCATGCGTTAGTTCTATTTCCGCCCTAGGTGACGTAGAATTAATGTAGAAAAATATTATAAGTTTTATTCATGTGTGTTTCCCCACGCATTAGTTCTATTTCTGCGCAACAGTGATGTAGAATTAATGTAGAAGAACATTTTGTTGTATGTTTGCCCAAGAGGAAAAGGCCCGTTGATTTCTATCAACACGTTTTAGTATCACTATGTTGTATGAACAAATGACCAATATGAAAGTTGTAGATCAAAAAAAGTTATGAAACTTTGTAGTTGACAAGTTTTTTATTTGAAATCATCTTGTCAAACCAAAACCAGTTTGAAAGAGTTCAAAATTTGAAATTCATTTTTTTAAACGATCTTGGATTGAGAAACGACCAATATGAAAGCTGTAGATCACAATAAGTTATGAAACTTTGTAGTTGACAAGTTTTTAATTTGAAATCATCTTGTCAACGATAACCTGGTTTGAAAGAATTCAAATTTGAAATTCAAATTTTTGTAAACGACCTCGGACGGAGAAACGACCAATATGAAAGTTGTAGATCCCGAAAAATTATGAAACTTTATAGTTGATAAGTTTTTAATTTGAAATCATTTTGGCCCTCAAACAAGCAATTTACACTCGGTTTCGTATAACCGCCCGCGCCGCCATGAGGCTGCGCCCGCACGCGCGAGGCTCGTGCGCCACCGCCGTGCAATGCCCTGCCCCGTGGCCACCGTGCGCCACCCGCAACACCGGAGAAGAAGCTCGTCGGAGAAAAAGCTCGCCGGAGAAGAAGATGCCCTGCTTCAACATTTTATTAGTATAGTCTCAACATTTGGTTTGTGTAGTTTTAACATTCGGTTTGTTTGATTTCAACGTTTTGAACAACAAATGTTGCACATGTTAAAGCCAAGTATTGAATATGTTGAAGTTAAATGTTGAACATGGTGAATAAAAATGTTAAACATGGTGGAAAAAAATATCGAATATATCTCCTACAAAGCTAATTGGCCCA
Organism: Panicum virgatum; assembly: GCF_016808335.1. NCBI lineage: Eukaryota > Viridiplantae > Streptophyta > Magnoliopsida > Poales > Poaceae > Panicum > Panicum virgatum. Next base: position 5,522,698 of record NC_053144.1, read on the forward strand.
AAGTGGGCTTTTAAAATTGATCCCTTTACCATCTGGATAAAAGAGTCCCTGAAAAATTTGCTTTTCAAACTCACGAGCCAATGCTCCGTGCGAGTGCTACGGGGACACTATTAGAATGACATTTGCTACATTTTTTCGGAACATTTTAACTGGTCCATAGCCTTTGATAGTTTGAACTTGGTTTGTAATAACTTAATTTGAGATTCATTATGGTTTTGGACTTATGGAATGTTGTAATATCTAGGACTTACCTTCGTGTGAGCGTGTGTTGTTTCCATTGTAAATGCGTGGTTTAATCGAGCTTGACTCGACGGATCCACATCTTAATCCTATTTAAGTGTATGAAGGCCTCGGGTGGTTCTTAGTGCATTTAACTTGGATTAATTTCGGAGTTGTCCGCCACGACCGGTCGCGGGATATCCCGGTCCTAGATGATATTGGGCTTTCAGGATTCTAAGGGATCCATAATATTTTTTTTTGGTAACTTGTGCGTTTGCGTCCTTGCGTCCAGGTTAGTTTGCTTCAAGGTGTAGTGGATTTATTATATGCTAGGTATTGGAGCTATTTATGTGGATAGGAAAATGTGAGAGTAAGCATTGCAAGGGAACACTTCTATATTTCTCCTTTCCCATGGGGAATGATTTATGATTTTTGCTCATGTTTGTAATGGCCCATTACAACATATTTCTTGGAAACATTTAAAGTATGCATCACATTTAAAGTACGCGAGTCTGCCCGCGCGTCCTCCCGTCAAAGTGTCAACCGCCCCTGCCTCCGCCCCGCGCCCGCGCACACGATCAGTCCCAGCTGGCTTCCGCGGATTCCCGGACGCCGTTGCGCGATTCCGCAGCCCGCCCGCCCGCCCCTCCAGCGCCGCAGCTAGGGAGCTCGCGGATCTGCGACCGCGCTACCCATACTCCGGAGCCGCCGTTCCCGTCCCATCCGATCCGCTTTGGGGTCGACGCTGCTCGGATTCCACCTTCCCCGCCGTGCCCGGAGCGCCGCTCGGCTCGGCCTCGGGTCGATATCGCTATCGCTGAGCCGTCGCCGTCGTCCCTGCCTCCTCCGAGCCGGAGTCGTCACCCTCTTCAACTGCATCGGCGACGTCAACCGACATGCACTGCCACCCCGCATTGCGCCCGCCCTCATACACGCCGCCGCCGTATCCGGCGTCTCGCCCGCTTCGCGGCCAACGGCACCTCCGAGTCCGAGGTACGCCCTCCGCTCCCACTCCAACTACCTCGTCTACAGGGACACGAGCGTAGATGGCTCCCTCCTGACTGCTCCCCCTAATTTATACAGCTTCTTCTGCTGCGTGCCACTCTCTTTTGCCAGGGCTGCCAATGTCCGCTCCGCCAATCTACAACAAAAGGATTTCATGATGACATTCTCATTCTCTCTTCGTCAGATTAATGCATTTGTGGATGGCATTCTCTGATTGTGATGCCCTCATGTGTAGGATTTCGTGATGCTTTGGCATGGCATCGGTGGTCATATGTTTCAGATTATGTTATGATACATCCTAGCATTACTGATAAGTATTTAAATACAAGTAGCAGATCAGAACAGGCAAAGTGGACTTATGTGTTCTCGTTCCTCGGTAAGCTTCTACATTTCAGGTGTATTTTGTTTACTTTACTTTTCCATATTAGTTCACATGTATTTAGGCGGTTCTGTGATTCTGTTTGCAGGCCATATGTTTTGATTTTTCAGCTGTTCTCTTTTAAAAATTTCATTGGTGCTCGATAACCTTTCAGATTGCAGTATGTATTGCATCTTCTAATAATCTATAAATTAGCCTTTTCCGAAAATCATGGAGGGGAAATGATTTTTTTTACTTGCAGGGTTAGCTATCCAACTTTCCATCTGAATTTTGTTAGGCATGCCTTCATGGCTTCATCTAATCTAACGAATGTATGTGTGGTGAATTCTTTAAAAGAGGTGGTTGATGTGCTGCCTAGATTTTTTTTAAACTATTGTTTCGATCAAAATACACATCTAGAGATTGTTTTTAAGGAGGATTCCATGTTTCTTGCAGGTTAAATCTGATTTATGCGGCCAGCTAACATAGTAGTACGTGTGGTTTGCTATGGGAGAAGTAAGATTCCATGTTTCTTGCATGTTATAAGTCCAGCGATTTAGCACTATGATTCACCAATTATTAATTTCATCTTTTCTCGGTTAACAACAATCTTTTGATATACTTTGGGATGTATGGATTCAGGAAAGAGGTGGTCGTGTGGTTACGAATTTTCTGGTTGTTGTTTCTGATGGATGAATGACCATAAAGTACATGACTATGCTTCATTGTTTTTTTTTTCAACTGTAAAATCCTTCCTACAGTTCCTACTGAAGGAGCCAGAGCAGAAACTCATTACCCATTGCTCAATTTCTGGAATTTTTAATTTTTGTTACAATGCCTCACTGTTATTCCAATGTCTTTAAAGAAAAGCAAGATAGCCCTTTAATTGGCCAGTTTTCTATGTCTGTTGTATTGCTAGAGCTTGAATCATGAGAATTCTATCTGGAATTATGGACTAGGAACAAAACTTAAGGTTTGGTCGACATAGTGGTAACCCCAACTTTGCTAGCCATGTGTTCATTAAAAATGCTTACATCAACATCTCAAATCCCATGCTTTTTCATTGTTGCTATTCTGGAGAAGAACCATTAGAGCAAGACGCATCTAAGATGACTTTTGATTCCTAAATCTTTTGTACATGAATGCATGTAAGCACTTGCAGAAGCCTGAGGGTATGGGAGCAGCTGGCTTGGGACGTTTGCAGTTGTACGACACTAAGAATATGGAAGCAGCTTGTATGAATTGGTAAGAAATAAAAAGTTGCCTATGATACTGATTTAGAAGGAAGTGTATGTCTGAACATTCTGAATAATACGTTATTTACTGCCTCTGTCGTCACCAGGTTGTGTATGTTTGAACAAGAAAAAAAAAGGCAGGCAAGCTGTATATGTTTGAACAAGAAGAAAGGCACGCGGGATGTATGTTTGAACAAGAAGAATGGCAGTCAAGTAATTGCCTATGATCTGCTTGCTTTGATGCAGTTGGGAATCTGATGCATGTATGTATGCGTTGCATGAGTTCTTTAGCAAGAGAGTGTAATAACTATCTTAATTGAAATTCCCATTCTGGCGTATCCGTGTGGGACTACACATATTGCATGATGGAAGATTGTCATGTCAATTCTTCTCTTTTGGTGGTTTCCAGCAGGATTTTAACTACATTCTGCTTGCCATCATCTAGGCCCGCATGGAGCTGGATCAAAAGGATATGGCTCAGAGCACATCAGTACTGTGTGATCTGGAGTAACATGATGATGCCAACCTATACAAGATGATGGCCTTGCCATATCCTTTTGATCCAGCTCCATCATAAACTACATTCTGATAGTGGATCCTTGACCATATTACGTAGCCAACCTATACTTTTGTAACATGACCACTGAATCAGTACTGTGTGATAAGAGTATTGATTTAGACCATCACTAATCAACACTCAGAGCACATCTAGTTGTTCCTCTCTATGTCTTCCAACAAGCCAATAAAGACTGCACAAGAACACGCGAAGTACACGAGGCAATAAAACAGACTTCTACACAAATATTTAACACCAACAATTTCTGATGTGCAGTCAACCCAAAACGTTTGATCAAAGAGTTGTGGATTGCTATATAAACGAAGCTGTGCAAGACATGCATCAAACAACAGATTATCGCCCCTTTTATACATCAACAAAGGGTTAATTGGTTCTACCCTTCAACCCAGATCTGCAGATCATAGAGGTGCAAACGAATCCCTTTCTCTAATATTTCATTCAGGCAGCATAGGATACAATCAATTGGAATTTAGCTTTGAAATTCCTCAAGAAGCCGGGTAACATGATTGCAGTTCATTGTCAGATTGACATTGAAAACATAAACATGATTTTAGTTCTACTTTGCAATCTGAGCATAACATAGTAACATGATTGCACCAAATAGCCATCGAAAACAGATAAACATGATTGCAGTTCCACTTTGCAAGAGAGAGAAGCCAAGCACAACAGATAAACACAATATGGCAAGTAGGCAGCATATACAGCCACTTTACCAACGTGGGAACAGAAATCACATGATCAATCTTATAACTCAGTCTTCTAAAACAGCAGCTAAGTCGTCTAAGTATTCTATAACATATAAAAGGCTATAAAGTTCTGCATGGAACAATAAGCCCACAATTCCAAAAAGGGAAACATCGCCAAATTGATTACTCATAACTATTTGATACAACAAAAATTGAAAAACACAAATATATGGAGGGCACAAAAGAAAAAAACATGACAATATTAAGTGCAAGGAAAACAACAGAGAATAAAAACCATAGAGCTGTTAACTATAGCCAGAAGCAAAAGAACAACAAAAACAGTAGTCCAAGAAATATACCAGTCCAATAAATGATGAGGGCACTTCAAAAAGAAAAAGAATAATCTACCTATAGTTACCATCAATTGTTAGTGCTGACAGAGACACTGATTAACACTGCAAGCGATGAATCAAAGACCAAATGACGATACCACAACTCAAATGTGCAGCCACTCTCGACCTAGTGTCGTATGGAAAATTCACAATTTTTTCCAATATGTCGATAAAGACTGCACAAGAAAACACAAGGCACACGAGGCAACAAAACAGGCTTCTACACAAATATTTCAAACACAAACAATTTCTGATGTGGAGGCAACCCAAACCGTTTAATCAAAGAGTTGTGGTTGCTAGATGAAAGAAGTTGTGCAAGACATGCATCAAACAATAAATCATCGCCCCTTTTACATTAACAAAGGGTTAATTGGCTCTACCCTTCAACCCAGATCATAGAGGTGCAGAAGACCCCCTTTTCTCTAATATTCATTCAGGCAGCATAGGATACAATCAACTGGAATTTAGCTCCTCGAGAAGCCCTCGCAACCCCCAAATTATTATAGACTGCAACCAGAATTGCAACAAAACGGCAAACAACCAAGCAAGAACACAATCAAGAACAATAATGGAACCACTAGTAATAACAGCATGTACCAGATCGAACCAAAATTAATCCGCCATTATTTAATGGCCTCAGATCCTAACCACGCATGCTGGCAATAGTGCAAATCCATAACAACAAGCCTAAACCATATCACCACATGCTACTACTTATAAGAAATAAGAAAGTAATCGCAAGGAGAAACAGGAATCTTAGATCTTGTCGATGTCCTCGTCCTCGAACTGGATGTAGTCGCTGCCCTCTTCGCCGTCCTCGGGCCCGTCGACGTCGACGCCCTTGTTGAGGCTGGGGAGCTCCAAGTAGGCCTTGAGCAGGCGCGCCTCGTCGTTCATGTACTTGAGGATGACGTCGGCCTTGTCGTCCTGGTAGTCGCGGAGGCCGACGAGGACGATGTCGCCTGCCGCGATCCAGACCTTCTTGTGCATCTTGCCCCGGATGTGGCAGAGGCGGGGCGTGCCGTCGACGCAGATGGCCTCGCAGCGGCCGTTGCCGAGCATGCGCGTCACCTGTGCGTACTCCTGCCCGTCCTCCTTGAAAACCAGCTCACGCTTGTCGTCGTCCTCCTCGTTCTTTCCCCTCTTCCGGTTCTTGCCTCCCTTACCCTTGTTCTTCGGCATCTCGGCGGTGGTGGTGGGGCGCGAGACGAAACCCTAGGCGCGCGAGGTCGAGGTGGGGGAAAGTGGGTCAGCTTGCGGTTCGTGGGCGGTTCGGGAGGTGCGGCGCCGAGTTTATAGCGGGGAAGCGATCGGAGAGGAGAGGAGCCTGGGCCGATGGATCTAGGGTTGGCGGGTGTGGACAGCTGGGATCGAGAGAGCAGGGTCGGTTTGGGAGAAGCCGTGGTCAGGATCGGTTCGAGAGAAGCCGTGGTCAGAGTCGGTTTGGGAGAAGCCGTAATCGACATGCTAGTCATGACAAAGGAAAAGAGTTCGTGTCCGATACGAAATAGCGCCTCGGGCCTCGACTGGAATCGAGAGGCCAGGTCGGTTTCTGGATAAACAATAGGAAAAAGTGTATCTTTCATCCCTCAAATATTGTAAAAGTGTGACATTCATTCTTCATATTTTGTTTGGTGCAAATCAACCCCTTTAACTAACTAAACCGGTGCATTTATCATTTCATCATAGTTTAACAATGATTTAGTGTCATATTATATTAGTTTAGATTATATAATTATCTTACTAATCATTACTTAGCCATGTCTAATGTTGAATCAGTTGCTATAATAATTTGGTGAGAATCAATTCTGTTAAATTTTTCCAATAAATTTTAGGGTACCCAATTTAGAGGATTCACATATTTTTTTAGATTTTCAACCCATCATATTGCATTGATAACCAGGGATTAGTTAGATGATTGTGTGACATAAACTGCCATTAGATGGCACTAAACTATTGTCAAACTAAGATGTGGATGATAAATATACCATTTTAGTTAGTTAAGGGGTTGATTTGCACCAAATAAACGATGAGGGATGAATGTCATACCTTTGTAATACTTGAGGGATGAAAAATACACTTTTTCCTAAGCAATACAGGAAAGGAAAAGAGTTCTGTATCCGATACGGGATTGCATCTCGAGCTCTCAACCTCGAAGAGGAAGAGTCCTTTGCAGTTTTTTTTTTCAAGAAAGAAGTTTAGTTTTGAGTTTGACCATCCAATTATCATCTGAATTCGATTTTAGCCATTAACTTTAAAACAAAATATTCTCGATCATCGAGCTATTAAAATTAATTATATTTGTCCATCTAACTGTTTTGAAGGGTGTTTTCGCTAACATAAACGACAACTTATCTTTCTCTTTGCTCTATTTCTTCTATCTTCTCTCTTCCTCCGCCCGTGCCGCCGCCGATCGACCGCCGCCCGCGCCACAACAATGCAGGCGGTTGGCACACGGAGCGGGTGGGTGGCGGCGCACAGGCATGCACAGTCGAGACAGTATACCACGACGATTAGCGACTAAATTGATTGGGAGCAACGCACATATCTCATGCCAGTGGCAAGGCCACCTATTGCATACGGCAGGGAGGAGGAGTCGACACACCGGTGCAGCCTCACAGCGGATGGATGGCAGTGGAGCGACAGCTCGCGCCACTGGAGGAGGAGGCCGGGCTCACAACACTGCGAATGGGCGGCGGCTGTGGGATAGGCTCACAGGCCCATGTGGGCCCATTTCGAATACGTCACTTCTCCCGCTGCTGTTTGCGGCCGCGGCGGCGGCCGTCGCGGTTTCCGCCGAGCCGGCGTCCACGCTGTGCCGCCGTAACTGTGCCGTCCGCTGCTGCTGCTTGCGGCGGCGGCGGCCGCGGTTTCCTCCGCCGAGCCGGCGTCCACGCTGTCCGGGCCGGCGCGCCCGGTGACGGTGCCGCTCGGGGACAGGGGCCACACGGTGGACCTGCCGGACACGGACCCGCGGGTGCGGCGCCGCGTCACGGGCTGGGCGCCCGAGCAGGTCGCCGTCGCGCTCTCCGCCGAGCCCACCTCCGCCTGGATCTCCTGGATTACAGGGGCCTTCCAGATGGGCGGCGGCGGCGGCGTTAAGCCGCTGGACCCCAGCGCCGTCGGCAGCGTCGTGCGCTACGGTCTCGCCGCGGACTCCCTCCCCCACGAGGCCGCCGCCGGCGAGTCGCTCGTGTACAGCCAGCTCTACCCCTTCGAGGGCCTCCGGAACTACACCTCCGGCATCATCCACCACGTCCGCCTCCGGGGGCTGGAGCCCGGGACCAGGTACTACTACCAGTGCGGCGACCCGGCCATCCCCGGCGCCATGAGCGACGTCCGCGCGTTCCGGACGATGCCGGCCGTCGGGCCCAGGAGCTACCCGGGGAGGATCGCCGTGGTCGGGGACCTTGGCCTCACCTACAACACCACGTCCACGGTGGAGCACATGGTGCGCAACCAGCCGGACCTGGTGCTCCTCCTCGGCGACGTCTGCTACGCCAACCTCTACCTCACCAACGGCACCGGAACGGACTGCTACTCGTGCACCTTCGCCAACTCCACGCCCATCCACGAGACCTACCAGCCGCGCTGGGACTACTGGGGAAGGTACTAGTGTACTAGTACCAATCAATCAAACTTAATAATTACCAACAAAATTAAACTCTGCTTTGATCGATGAAGTGTCTGTCTGAAACTCTCAACACTATTCTTTCTTTGAAAGAAGAAATCTCTGAACATTCTTTCAAAAAAAAATCTCTGAACATTCTTCTGAACCATATTCAGAACTCTGAATATTCAGATGGCTGTCGTCGTGCAGGTACATGGAGCCCGTGACGTCCAGCATTCCGATGATGGTGGTGGAAGGGAACCACGAGATCGAGGAGCAGATCGGCAACAAGACGTTTGCGTCTTACAGCTCCAGGTTCGCGTTCCCGTCAGAGGAGAGCGGATCCTTGTCCCCGTTCTACTACTCGTTCGACGCCGGTGGCATCCACTTCGTGATGCTCGCGGCGTACGTCGACTACAAGAAATCAGGTGAGCAATACCGGTGGCTGGAGAAATACTTGGAGAAGGTGGACAGGTCAGTGACCCCGTGGCTGATAGCCGGGTGGCACGCGCCCTGGTACACCACCTACGAGGCTCACTACAGGGAGGCCGAGTGCATGAGGGTGGAGATGGAGGAGCTCCTCTACTCGTACGCCGTCGACGTCGTCTTCACCGGCCACGTCCACGCGTACGAGCGATCCAACCGGGTGTTCAACTACACGCTGGACCCGTGCGGCCCCGTGCACATCTCCGTGGGCGACGGCGGCAACCGGGAGAAGATGGCCACGAGCAGTGGCGGAGCTAGCTTGAGATTTTAGGTGGGTCAGTGAAGCGCCAGCCGTTTCGGCGAGATCCACGTGGGCCGGCCCAGCTGCCCAGCTAACCCTCCCACCGGCCCAACCGTGGCCCAAAAAACGGTTCGCTGAATCGCTGTTCTTCTTCATCCTTCAGACCTCGCGAGCTCCGCCGCGGAAAGCAAAACGTGCCGCCGACTGCCTCTGGTTCTGCCTGCGCACTCGCCGGAGGAGGAGGGAGTCGGGGTCGGGGTTCTCGGCGTCTAGCTGGGGCATATGCCCCACCCTGCGTGATGGGTAGCTCCACCTATGGCCACGAGCCACGCCGACGAGCCCGGCCACTGCCCGGACCCGACGTCCACGCCGGACCCCTTCATGGGCGGCGGCCTCTGCGCCTCCAACTTCACATCGGGCCCCGCCGCCGGCAGCTTCTGCTGGGACCGCCAGCCGGAGTACAGCGCCTACAGGGAGAGTAGCTTCGGGCACGGCATCCTGGAGGTGGCCAACGAGACGCACACGCTCTGGCGGTGGCACCGCAACCAGGACTTGCACGCCGCCGTCGCCGACGAGGTTTACATCGTCCGGGAGCCTCACAATTGCCTCCTCAACTCCACCAGACTAGCCTACTGAATACTACTGATTCATCATTTGTCGGTGTCCCGACCTGGGGGCCCGGATCCCAACTAGTAAATGCTGCATGTTTCCTCATCCCAGATGTTAATGCAAGAGTCAACACAGTAACGCACGGGTTTATCCTGGTTCCGGCCGCGGGGACGTACGTCCAGCAAGAGGGTGTGCGAGGGCACTGTATTATCTTGCACCCGGAGTACTTGTAGTAGTGGGTACAAGCGAGGCGAGAGAGGGAGGGAAGCTCCCAAGTCTCTGCTAGAAGAGGTTTCGGTTGAGGTGAGTGCTCAGTGGTGCTGAGAGTGTGGCGATGATCGCGAATGTAGGTGATCATGGTAGCTGATGTCCAGAACGTCCCCTTTAAAGGGAGCCCGTCTCCTCCTTTTATAGTTACAAGGAGGAGCGGTGTATATGAATAGGGGAACGTGGAAGTCGTCGTCTTCTCCCGAATCGCGGAGGTGCAGTGGTCGAACACTGTAGGAAGTACACTGTGGGGCATGGTGCCTGTCGTGGCAGTTGTCCTCGATATCGTCCTTGGTCTTGCGGAGATCGCGCCGGCGTCATGCCAGCCCCAGCAGGCGGCGTGGTCGTCGCTGCAGGGCGTACGGTCCTCCGGATGCGTCGTGGTGGCGTTCCGTGGGCCCTGCAGGTCAGGGTCCTGCGTGCACCAGCGGTGGCGGGGCACGCAGGCGGCCCCGGACCCCCTGGAAGGAGTGCTGGCGTGCACATTAGGAGGTCCGGGAGACACGTGGGGGTCCCAGAACCCTCGAGGGGGGAGGTCCAGGACCCCGGCTGCGAGTGATGGGCATCCCTCTTCGAGGGGCTCGTGGCGACACCGGACCCCCTCCCAAGCAGGAGGTGGGCCCGGGGTCATACGTGTGATGAGGTAGAGTCCGGACGGCCGAAGTTGGCAGAATAGTAACAAAACTGTGCCGAGCGCGCCTCATCCCGCGTTGCAGGTCCCACAGTGTTGCCACAGCGTCCGGGATGGCGGAGCAGGGGCCGGAGTTGGCGGATGGGACTCCGGTCACAGCCACTGTGAGGAATGGCGGCCTGATGTCATCTGTACTGGGGGCTGTGTAGGAGTGGTTGTCACTTAATGCCTCCATACAACGGGCGGGTGAGCGGCAGGGCCGTTTGTCCCTTACGCCGAGGGGTGGCCTCGAGCGAGACGGAGATGATTTGCCCGCTCGAGGGAGGTTCGCTGCCCTCGAGCGAGGTGGAGATGTGGGACGCAGTTGAGGGTCCCGGTGGGAGCCCTCGAGCGAGGCGGAGATCGTCCCGCGGGCCCGAGAGGGGTGCGAATGGGCCGCATGCTGGGCTTCTTTGAGTCCTTTCCTTTCTTCCAGATTGGAAGGAGGCCGTGGGCCCTCGTGGGCCCAGTTGCCTTAACATGTGTTTGCGTTTTTTTAGAGTGATCTTAGCATCCCGATTAGGGTGTCCCTAATCGTGGTACCCGACAGTAGCCCCCGAGGCTTTGGTCGAGTCAAGGAATTCGGCCAAAGGGTATTTCGGTGATTTCCCCCTTGAAGTGACCGGTCGGTGCTGTACACCTGCCAGGTGCACCTGGGTGCCGGCCCAGCGGATGTGACAATTCGTCGGTCGGGGCAGAGCGCCTACGGGGAGAGTTCTTCGAGGCGCGTGCCTTTTTTGTTTTGTTCCGGGGACAAGGTGTGTCAGCGTGCTGAGCGGGTCTGGGCGACGATGGCGCCTGCTACTCGGCAGCTGGCGCTTTTGTCGCGCTATCCCGTGCTGAGGGCCTTGGCCCCGCTTTCCCTGGTTGCCTTACGGCGCGCCGTTTGAGGGCGGTTGGCCTGGGCCGATACTGTGCCGCTTTGCGTCCAGGGACTCGGCTTTATTTTGTCGCGTCGCGTCTCGGCACGGTGACCGAGGGTATCTTTCGCTCGTGGAGGGCCGCGCCGTCACGGGCGGTCTAAGCCCTTGCCCTTCGACAGGCTCGAAGCTTGGCGCCCGACGCAGCTATAAATAGGGGTCGTAGGGTTCTCTTTCCTCTCCAACTCCCCTGCTCCTTTTTCTAGCATCGCCTAAGTCTTCTAATGTTTTCCTTTGCCTTTCGTGACCGGCCCCCAGATGGGGTGGCCTGGATTTTTAGGCTTTGATGCTAGAAGAATACTTGCGAGCGGCGGGGGAAAGCCGGAGAGGGCGTGCGCACCATCCCTCAGCTTCAGTGGGATCAGCAGAAGAGCATTGGGCCCGAGGGGTCCTACTCCTGCGATGTCCCATAGCCTGAAGGGGGATGAATGTGGCAGAACCGCCTAAATTATCCCGGCTCAAGTGCGTAAACCATCACCATAAAGGCAACATTAGCTTAAACGCACTTCAAACGGAACAATTTTTGGTCTGTCGGGTAACGTCCCGATACAACCACCGATTCTCGGATCGAACAAGCATACCCCGCACGAAGGCGAGTTCAGAGATATTACAACCACACTTTTACAACACAGGCATATTAAAGATTACAAACCAGTTCAAAAGATTATTACAAAAACCAACTTAAGTAAAATAGTTATTCAAGCCATGATTATAAGTTCAGAGTCTAAACAGCGGAAGATGAAACACGATCTCTACAACACGTCGCCAAAAGTATACCAAGCTAGCCCAAGCCGGGTATCACTCGTCATAGTCATTGCCGGCCGAAGACGTATCCCATTCTACGGACCAGCCAGGAGGCAACGAGCAAGGATAGGTCAAGCTAGCGACCTGATCCTCAAAAGTCATATCTGAAAAAGGGTTTCAACAGCAAGGCTGAGTATTCTAATACTCAGCAAGACTTAACCGACAACGGGTATAAGCAGCCCACCTTAGCTAGACTATGCAAGGCATTTGTAAGGCTCTGGTTTTCCTTTGCTGAAAAGCAATAAAGAGTAGGTCCTTACTTTCAAGTTTTAGCTTCAAGATTCTAGTTGATTAACCATTCTATGTAAGCATCTACTAACCAATCATGGTGGAACTTCTAAGCAAGCATCAAGATTAATAAGAATATTGTTGCTCTTATTACTCTGTGTGGCAAAGAGATCAAGCAGTCTCATTTCATCGTGAGAGGCGGACGATTCTGAATCGAAATTCAACCTTGCAAGGGTAACCTAGCACACACGTCTGGAATACCGTCGGGTCATTCCCAAACAACCGTTAACCTTTCTTTCCGGCTTGTGGATAGTGCCACTCTCCCCGACTACAGGGCTCCAAGGCCGAACCTTGTCCCTAGAAGTCGTAGTGTTGCGCAACATATAATAAAACCTATCCCTACTGAGAGAGTGGGAGGTATATCCACTCCCCGGTCCAATCGGCTACTAGGCTTGCCGCGTACCATATTTACGGCATGTGACTAGTACTTTCAAAAACTTAACCAGCACTACCACACACCGCGACCTTAGCAAGTTCATCAACACAGACGGGGTCTCACATAGGACATGATATCGAACACAACCCCGTCCGTCGTCCTTATATTGATAACAGAAAGTAAACAAGCAATTCCTATAAAGCTCGCGAGTGACAGGCAATCACTCGACTTTTACCGTTCCTATAAGCTTAGCAGATAGTCGAACTCAGGTCTAGTGTTCAGTACATAGGTTCCTAGGATCATGCATCTAGGGTTTCAATTCAAATCCTAAGAACTGTAAATGCACAAGTAAGTAATAACAGTAAATGATAATAATTTGAAATATAGGTTATGTCCGGGGCTTGCCTTCTCGGTAATTGCTAACTATTTCAGCGCTAGGCTCTTCCGAACTTTGGTTCGGGGCTTCAGTTAGTTCCGCAGTGTTCACTTGAGTTTCGAGATCACCTCCGTCAGACTCCGGAATCAACTCGTACGTCCCGTCTGACAAAGTAGTCGTATCTATATGTAATGCAAGAACAACATTATAAACAAACATGGGCAATCGTTTATAGAGTAGTTAAATAACAAATTTAACTACACAAGGCATCATGATCAACAGCACAAAAGAAGTTGACTAACTTCATAAACAAGTGGGGGTGATTTTCCTATACCATTAAGTCATGGTTTACAAATAAATCAACAACTCAGAGTACAAAAAGAAATAAATTACACCAAAATTACACTAAACAGAACATGAACATACTAAGCTATCCTGCAAAAATCATATGAAGACATGTAACCATTTAATCACAATAAATCATTTATGCAGGCAACACCTAGTACAAGCCTGAATTATACAGATCAAAATAGATCAAAACAGAAGCTCAAAATTTAACAGGAGATCTACACAGGGATGATCTAGCTACTGTGAATTTTCATGATTTTATATACACGGAATTAATTCAGATAAATTAAACAAAACAGACACCAGTTTAACAAGATTCAATTTTAACTCCTATTCTAGCCATGAACTGAAGCTTAAACTTCCTGGACAAGCTAATCTACTCAAAAATAACATGCCAAAATAAAATCATGATTTATTACAAACAGAAACTATTTACCATAAATAAAGTGTACTAAACAAAGATTAAAACAAATAAATAGCTACACAAGGGAACTGACCATGAAATTTTTATAGCAAAACAAGTGTTACATGAGTAAACTAACACAAAAATTTCAGAGCAATACAAGCTTTAAAGCATCAGATAAGAAAAAGATTAAAGAACTAGTATTTATTTAACTAGTGACACAAAATCATTTGCACAGCAAAAACTTGCAACAAACACCTACCATATTATGGTTCTACTGCAAAGAGCTTTACACAAGGATTCCAAAACATCAAGATTTGCTATTTTATGAATTTCCTACGATTTTCTATGGAATTTCAAAAATCACTGCTAGAAATTACAAGGAGGTCCTTGAAGCACTATTCCTCTGAGTCTAGAGCTTCGCAGACAGCCCCCTGGGCTTTTCCCAATTCTAACTCGGGGTCCCTGGCCGTGGGGAAAAGAACAGAGAGAGGATGGCCGGCCCAAATCCGGCGAAAGGAGTCGCCGGCGGCGGGGTTGGGGTTGGGGGAAACGACGAGCAGGCCAACGCGGACCTCTGGGCACCCTTGGCTGGTGAGGAGGTGGTCGGAGGACGTCGGTCCACGGCGAGCGGCGGCAGTGAGGGCTCGGAGCACGGCGGCGGGGTGGTTCCCGTGGGGTTTGGGCGAGGAAAAGCGGTCGAGCAGCTGCACGGGCTCACGTCAGAGCTCGTTAGGGGGTTAGCGCGGGCGGAGGAGCTGCGGAGGCGCGGTTCGACGGCGAGGGTGAGCTCGTCGGCGTGGATATGGGCGGCAGCAGCGTTCCGAGCTCTGGGAGTGGGGAATTGGCAAAAGAACGAGGGATGAAGCTCTCTGGGGTACTTGTATTGCGGCTGCGCACGAGAAATCGAGCTCTGGGGGTGTGTCTTGGCCGGGCCACGGCGACGGCGAGGTGGCGACCGCGAGATGGTTCTGGGCGGCGTGGCGAAGGGAGGGAGCTCCAGCGCGCGGGGAAAGTGGGTCCAGGGGTCAAGGGGTGACACGTGGGGCGGCGGCGAAACTGGAGTTGGCCTCCGGCCGGCCCAGAGCGGCGGCGGGCGGCGTGGCACCGTCGGTCGGCGCGGGAAGCAGAGCAGGCAGGCTGGGGAAGAAGACAGGGACCTAAACAGAATTTCCAAAATTTCAGGGACCTAACTGTAAAACATTGATAACTATTAATCTAGGGCTCAAATGAAAAAGTGCCCAACATGAAAGTTGTTCAACTTTTCAAGATCTACAACTTTGATGTTGTGCAAAAATTTATTTGACCAAAGATTCAAGAGCTAATTTTTAAAACATAGAAGGGAATTTGAGTTCTAGGAATTTTGTCTTTTTCAAGCAATTTCACTTCAAATATGGGCTGATTTGAAAAGTTTCTTGCCAAGCAATAAATGCACTGAATTTTGCAAAAACACCCTCCACAAAGCTATAATAGCACACCCTATTCTATACAACTACAGAAAGGACCTTGCATAAAATCATAATTACACACATAACCTTTTATAATTACAAAAAGATCCTTTTTCAAGCAATTCAAGCACATGATGCATGATTTGGTTCTAATTACCCTAAATTGGCTATTTAAAAACCTGGGCCGTTACAGCCTACCCCCCTTAAAAAGAATCTCGTCCCGAGATTCCGAACGAAAAACTCTCAAGGGAAGAGGAGTAGACTAACCATCAAAGCCAACAGGACAAAGTCACAATAAAGAAGGTTGATGTTGACGATATGATCTTTTGTAGATAAGGATTGAGAACTTAGATAAAGTTCAAGAAACAAGGTATGAATTTATGAGCGAGAGGAATTACTGTGCGATTGTGTGAACTAATCAATTGTTTTTCCACACTAAAGGCTCTAGGATTTCATTCTTTGCAGCAAGAGTCGGTGGATAAAATATGAGATCACAATCACCAGCAAGTTGGCTGGAAAAGACTGGTGGACTATTCTAGTACTAACATATAGTAGGATTTTTGTAAAGAAGAGAGGACCTAAGTTCTGGTAGAATCAAGGTCTCAATTTGGTGGTGAAACCCGATAGAAAAGATATCAAGGTGAGTTTTTGCTCAAGGACATTCTTTCTCAAACTGTTGATTAAATTAAACATTATGATGCGAGATGCATATGCTCGATGACCATGAGAATGATGCATCCTCAAGATGTATGATTACAATGCTGGTTAGTGACCCAGAAGGATATACCAAAACTCACAGTTTTTGTTGGCCGAATCAAAACCCCAAGTTAACACAATATTCAGGTCGCGAAAAAATGGATTGTCGGGGTATTGCTTACACGTACCAAGATACCAGCGCGCTTCTAGTGGCACAAACATATGGCTGCAGCACACACGAGGCCCTAGATCCCGTCGCGGCACCATTGGTCAGTGACAGACACCACGACATGGTAAAAATATAGCAACCTAAATAATGTGCATGGCTAGAACGAAAGACGGAGGGTTAGGTGATAAACGCAAAACCCTTCCCAGATGCATATGATGTTAATTGTAATTGAGCCCCCTGATGCACATGTTTAAAAAATGGCCATGCAACAACCATGCTAGTAATGAGCCTGCGTGTTATTCTAGTATTCTTGATTGCCACTCTGTTTAGTCTTCAAGGAGAGTTATACGAGCAAGGAGGGTAATGAGATTTCCCTTTGATATGCAAAGTAAGGGCTAGACGGTTTGAGAATAGAGAATATACCCGTCATAACCGGTGTACCTTTAAGAAGATCGGATAGTGAGGTACCTCCAACCTTTCCTTGTAAACTATCCTGTCTCTTTCCCTTATTTTTGTTGTTCTGCATAGAATCTTGACCCCGTTTTGGTCGTCTAGGCTGGGAGCAGTGTCGAGTGAAGTGGTTAGGATTCCCACAATTGAAGCAACGTTTTATTTTGCCTGAACCACCACGTGGGATGAAATCCGTGCAGGTAATTTCCCACCCAGTCAAGTCTATGTCGCTTTGGTCATGCTTGAGAGTTCGACGCTTTGCTTGTCGAGCCTTAAGTTCCATCGGAGGTCGCGATGGTGGCGTTAGGGAGTCTAAGTAAACATCCCTCATCTCCTTTATTCCTTCAGTGAGCTCTTGAGATTCTGCAACCAGAGGTTGGGGGACATCATACCCTTCCCCTAGCTGGTGTTGTTGCTGTAGGAGTTGATAAATCTCTTGCTGTCTCTGAGCAAGTTGCTGGAGTAGTTTGGTCTGAGTAGCCACGAGTTCAGCCAGGTTGGACAGTAGTGGCTGTCTGCTAACACAAGCACTTCCCAACCCTGCAGGAGCATTGTGGGTCCCTTGCACCATCTGCAATGCGTAATTCTTTCATTAACTAAGGAAAATTTAATAGCAGCTAGAGAACATGTTTCCGAACAAAACTTTCCACATGATCAACTATAGATCAAGTCACATACTAGGGTTTTTGTAGAAAGGCAGGGTTTCCCAGATACCATAGATCAACCATAGATCAGGTCACAAACTTTCCCAGATACAATAGAAAGGCAGATTTCTAGATAGATCTTAGGCGATCGAATAGACAGGGTTTTTGTGCTACGCTGCTAATCAACAGCGATCATAGTAGTGATTGGACTAAAAATATAGTCTCACAGATTCAATAGGCTAAAATTTGATGAGCACCCATGTCACAAAATTTGTAACATTTTTAGTATTCCTCAAACAGCCTAGAAATGCACAAATGAAGAGATTTGGCAAGTAGGAAGGATTATGATCTTCCAAACTGGTAGTCCAAGTGGTACTGGTTCATCATTTGAGATTCTAAGGAATGAAAAGATCCTTATAACAACAAGATGGGGCTTAGGAGGAAGGCATGACTCGGAACCATATTTTTCATCCAAGGAAACCTAAGCATTTTAACAAGCATGCTACTAAAATCAGAGTTTCACTCACTCATGTTTTAAGCACACTAACACTTATCTTATAAGGATTCATACTAGAAATTCCTTAACAAGCTCATGTAGCAACTGCAAATATTATGAACCAATTAAACATCAACCAAATATGTATGCACTTCCTAACCGTCCTCACAAGATAGACAATTGCCCACTATGGTTGGGCTTACGGGGTTAGCACGGTGGTATACATAAATACGGCTCTCCCTATATAGCTAGTCGATACATTCTAACCGTTCTTATCTTAACAAATCGCGGTTAGTGTTCCTGCAGAAAATTGACAGAACATATATATATATATATATATATATATATATATATATATATATATATATATATATATATATATATCCAATGAACCTTTCATGCCAGCACACATGAAAGCGTCCCCAAACATTACCGCTCACTATAGAAGCGGCAGCCATACAATTTCCGCCGTATGGCCAACGTTAACATACGCTACCCAGAGGCGTATTCACAAGTTCCTTTACTCCCAATATAGTCGACCGAGGTCGGTATATTGGCAGCAGCTCAAGTAGGCCACTGCTTGAGCGCAGCGTTCGGTTCGCATCACCGACGGGAAGGTCAGACTCCCTCAGCTGACTGAGCACACTTTACTTCCAATATAGTCAACTAATAGTCGGTATATTGGAAGCACCTCAAGTAAGCCACTGCTTGAGGGCAGCGTTCGGCTCGCATCACCGACAGGAAGGTCAGACTCCCTCAGCTGACTGAGGATCCTTACCATCTTACCTCACGTAGGTGCGTCGTTACAAGAATTAAGAGTTGCTTGTGAGTATGGTTTGACAAAATATAAAGTGCTGGAAGTTAGATAACATAAACCATACAAAAAATAACCACCTGGTAATTCCCATAAATTCCCTAGGACTTTACGTTCTAAACACAACTCTTAACGAATCCAACGTAGTTTTCCGAAATTCTTTATGGTTCCAATTTTATATGGAAAACGATTTTTAAGGTTCCAACACCTCTGGTATATGCTTGTAGCTCTGATGCCAGCTGTGGCAGAACCGCCTAAATTATCCCGGCTCAAGTGCGTAAACCATCACCATAAAGGCAACATTAGCTTAAACGCACTTCAAACGGAACAATTTTTGGTCTGTCGGGTAACGTCCCGATACAACCACCGATTCTCGGATCGAACAAGCATACCCCGCACGAAGGCGAGTTCAGAGATATTACAACCACACTTTTACAACACAGGCATATTAAAGATTACAAACCAGTTCAAAAGATTATTACAAAAACCAACTTAAGTAAAATAGTTATTCAAGCCATGATTATAAGTTCAGAGTCTAAACAGCGGAAGATGAAACACGATCTCTACAACACGTCGCCAAAAGTATACCAAGCTAGCCCAAGCCGGGTATCACTCGTCATAGTCATTGCCGGCCGAAGACGTATCCCATTCTACGGACCAGCCAGGAGGCAACGAGCAAGGATAGGTCAAGCTAGCGACCTGATCCTCAAAAGTCATATCTGAAAAAGGGTTTCAACAGCAAGGCTGAGTATTCTAATACTCAGCAAGACTTAACCGACAACGGGTATAAGCAGCCCACCTTAGCTAGACTATGCAAGGCATTTGTAAGGCTCTGGTTTTCCTTTGCTGAAAAGCAATAAAGAGTAGGTCCTTACTTTCAAGTTTTAGCTTCAAGATTCTAGTTGATTAACCATTCTATGTAAGCATCTACTAACCAATCATGGTGGAACTTCTAAGCAAGCATCAAGATTAATAAGAATATTGTTGCTCTTATTACTCTGTGTGGCAAAGAGATCAAGCAGTCTCATTTCATCGTGAGAGGCGGACGATTCTGAATCGAAATTCAACCTTGCAAGGGTAACCTAGCACACACGTCTGGAATACCGTCGGGTCATTCCCAAACAACCGTTAACCTTTCTTTCCGGCTTGTGGATAGTGCCACTCTCCCCGACTACAGGGCTCCAAGGCCGAACCTTGTCCCTAGAAGTCGTAGTGTTGCGCAACATATAATAAAACCTATCCCTACTGAGAGAGTGGGAGGTATATCCACTCCCCGGTCCAATCGGCTACTAGGCTTGCCGCGTACCATATTTACGGCATGTGACTAGTACTTTCAAAAACTTAACCAGCACTACCACACACCGCGACCTTAGCAAGTTCATCAACACAGACGGGGTCTCACATAGGACATGATATCGAACACAACCCCGTCCGTCGTCCTTATATTGATAACAGAAAGTAAACAAGCAATTCCTATAAAGCTCGCGAGTGACAGGCAATCACTCGACTTTTACCGTTCCTATAAGCTTAGCAGATAGTCGAACTCAGGTCTAGTGTTCAGTACATAGGTTCCTAGGATCATGCATCTAGGGTTTCAATTCAAATCCTAAGAACTGTAAATGCACAAGTAAGTAATAACAGTAAATGATAATAATTTGAAATATAGGTTATGTCCGGGGCTTGCCTTCTCGGTAATTGCTAACTATTTCAGCGCTAGGCTCTTCCGAACTTTGGTTCGGGGCTTCAGTTAGTTCCGCAGTGTTCACTTGAGTTTCGAGATCACCTCCGTCAGACTCCGGAATCAACTCGTACGTCCCGTCTGACAAAGTAGTCGTATCTATATGTAATGCAAGAACAACATTATAAACAAACATGGGCAATCGTTTATAGAGTAGTTAAATAACAAATTTAACTACACAAGGCATCATGATCAACAGCACAAAAGAAGTTGACTAACTTCATAAACAAGTGGGGGTGATTTTCCTATACCATTAAGTCATGGTTTACAAATAAATCAACAACTCAGAGTACAAAAAGAAATAAATTACACCAAAATTACACTAAACAGAACATGAACATACTAAGCTATCCTGCAAAAATCATATGAAGACATGTAACCATTTAATCACAATAAATCATTTATGCAGGCAACACCTAGTACAAGCCTGAATTATACAGATCAAAATAGATCAAAACAGAAGCTCAAAATTTAACAGGAGATCTACACAGGGATGATCTAGCTACTGTGAATTTTCATGATTTTATATACACGGAATTAATTCAGATAAATTAAACAAAACAGACACCAGTTTAACAAGATTCAATTTTAACTCCTATTCTAGCCATGAACTGAAGCTTAAACTTCCTGGACAAGCTAATCTACTCAAAAATAACATGCCAAAATAAAATCATGATTTATTACAAACAGAAACTATTTACCATAAATAAAGTGTACTAAACAAAGATTAAAACAAATAAATAGCTACACAAGGGAACTGACCATGAAATTTTTATAGCAAAACAAGTGTTACATGAGTAAACTAACACAAAAATTTCAGAGCAATACAAGCTTTAAAGCATCAGATAAGAAAAAGATTAAAGAACTAGTATTTATTTAACTAGTGACACAAAATCATTTGCACAGCAAAAACTTGCAACAAACACCTACCATATTATGGTTCTACTGCAAAGAGCTTTACACAAGGATTCCAAAACATCAAGATTTGCTATTTTATGAATTTCCTACGATTTTCTATGGAATTTCAAAAATCACTGCTAGAAATTACAAGGAGGTCCTTGAAGCACTATTCCTCTGAGTCTAGAGCTTCGCAGACAGCCCCCTGGGCTTTTCCCAATTCTAACTCGGGGTCCCTGGCCGTGGGGAAAAGAACAGAGAGAGGATGGCCGGCCCAAATCCGGCGAAAGGAGTCGCCGGCGGCGGGGTTGGGGTTGGGGGAAACGACGAGCAGGCCAACGCGGACCTCTGGGCACCCTTGGCTGGTGAGGAGGTGGTCGGAGGACGTCGGTCCACGGCGAGCGGCGGCAGTGAGGGCTCGGAGCACGGCGGCGGGGTGGTTCCCGTGGGGTTTGGGCGAGGAAAAGCGGTCGAGCAGCTGCACGGGCTCACGTCGGAGCTCGTTAGGGGGTTAGCGCGGGCGGAGGAGCTGCGGAGGCGCGGTTCGACGGCGAGGGTGAGCTCGTCGGCGTGGATATGGGCGGCAGCAGCGTTCCGAGCTCTGGGAGTGGGGAATTGGCAAAAGAACGAGGGATGAAGCTCTCTGGGGTACTTGTATTGCGGCTGCGCACGAGAAATCGAGCTCTGGGGGTGTGTCTTGGCCGGGCCACGGCGACGGCGAGGTGGCGACCGCGAGATGGTTCTGGGCGGCGTGGCGAAGGGAGGGAGCTCCAGCGCGCGGGGAAAGTGGGTCCAGGGGTCAAGGGGTGACACGTGGGGCGGCGGCGAAACTGGAGTTGGCCTCCGGCCGGCCCAGAGCGGCGGCGGGCGGCGTGGCACCGTCGGTCGGCGCGGGAAGCAGAGCAGGCAGGCTGGGGAAGAAGACAGGGACCTAAACAGAATTTCCAAAATTTCAGGGACCTAACTGTAAAACATTGATAACTATTAATCTAGGGCTCAAATGAAAAAGTGCCCAACATGAAAGTTGTTCAACTTTTCAAGATCTACAACTTTGATGTTGTGCAAAAATTTATTTGACCAAAGATTCAAGAGCTAATTTTTAAAACATAGAAGGGAATTTGAGTTCTAGGAATTTTGTCTTTTTCAAGCAATTTCACTTCAAATATGGGCTGATTTGAAAAGTTTCTTGCCAAGCAATAAATGCACTGAATTTTGCAAAAACACCCTCCACAAATCTATAATAGCACACCCTATTCTATACAACTACAGAAAGGACCTTGCATAAAATCATAATTACACACATAACCTTTTATAATTACAAAAAGATCCTTTTTCAAGCAATTCAAGCACATGATGCATGATTTGGTTCTAATTACCCTAAATTGGCTATTTAAAAACCTGGGCCGTTACAATGAAGACGCCTGACCATGGCGTTAGTGCCAGGTTTGGTGGCTGTTCTTCGCATCGTCCTCCCCGGCAACAAGGTTGCTCTCGGGGAGACGGTGCGGAGGGTGCCGTCCGCCAGCTCGACCCCCCGCATAGTCTTCGGTGGAGGAGATGCTAGAAGAAAGCTTGCGAGGGGAGCATCCCGCTGGACCCGTGCGGCCTGGGGGCTGTTCCTCGCATCCCTAGCAGCCTGGCCGTCGCGTCAGCCAGGGGCTCGGTGCTTTTCTTCATCGCTCGCTCCTCCCCAAGACAGGGAAAATTGCCACTCAGGTGGCAACGTGTCTGTACCTTTCGACGGCTTCGCGCCGGTAACCCTTTGTAATCTTTATTTGCATGGAGCAATAAAGTCCCCTTTCTCCTTTACGGGGAGGATGACCGAGGGTATAGGGATGTACAGAGGGCTACAGTCCTCGAATATGTGTGAAGTTTCCTCCGTGGGGGCGCGTCAGCGCACCCGCGGGTGTAGCCCCCGAGGCCTTGGAGGAGAGTTTGTACTCGTCCAAGGGCTATAAATGTCGCCCCACTGGGTTGCTTCACTGGGGTGGCCGTCCAGCGTTCTTTTCAGCCGGCATCGGCACTCTTTCAGCCGCCCTCGGCATTCTCCGTGCTGGTACAGCGACCCGGCGTTCAGCTTAACCATCAGGCGGGCGTGCGTTAATAGTGGGGGATTTGGTTAGACACGCGGAACTTCACAATCGACGGTCGTCGACTTATTCGAGGGTGCGGCCTGAGCCGAGGTGTGCGAGGAGCCCCCGAGCCCAGGCCCGTGTGAAGGCATTCAGGGGAACCCTCGACTTTGATTACGACCCTCGTCGCCCTTCCGCAGGGAGGAGGGGTGAAGCGCATCATGCTACCCATGCCCGGGCCGCGAGCTATGGCTGCTTCTGCGAGCTATTAGCGGGTAGTTCAAGCGGACGTCCGTGCCCCGTTCGATAAGGGTCGGCTCGTGATTCATGGACACGTCTCATAGAGCGCTCGCAAGGTTTCGCTAGGCGGGGCTTGGATCCGTTCGATAGGATCCGAGGGCTCGATGCTCTCCCTCGATGGGATCCCCCCTTCTAGGCACCCTCGACTGGCCTTGAACACTGCGTAGGATGCCTCAAACTCCGTGTTCGAGGATAGCTTGTACGGCACATCCATGCAGTCCCTGACTCTGGCGATCTGGGGCGCCTGTCGAACCCCTGACGGGCCAGGCTTCGAACCCCTGATCAGTAAGGCCTCGGAATGCGATTCCTTCGAGGGTAAAGAGCCCCCGAAGAATGGCGCGGAGTCGCGAGTCGCGCGCGCGGGTCTTCCGCTGGTTGTGAGCGACGTGGCCCGATTCGTGTGTGCGGTGCGGGCGCGCCTTTTCAGGCGGCAGCCTCGGGCAGCCGAAGCGGCGTGGGTGGCGATTGACGGATGGGACAGTGCAACAGTCGCGCCGCGCCCGCTGGTTACCGTGCCGCAGTTATTGCTGCGTGCGTGCGTGGGAGACTCTGCAGCCGTGGGGCCCAGTCGTCAGTGACAGCAAAATCTACCGTATTCAATGCGGTAGATTTGGGCTGTGGCGGCTGACCCGCCCGTCACGGTGAATAAAAACGAAGAGGAAGGGGTTATTTGGGCTCCCTTGGCTATTTGCCTTCGTCTCGCTTTTGCCTTCTCCGCCTCCCCTGCATCCTGAGCCCGCAGCCAAGAGCGAAAGGAGGAAGAGGAAGGAGAGTGGGAGCACACCTTAGCCGTCCCGGAGCCTACATTCCCACACCCCCCCGCGACTTGAAGAGATGTCTGATGTCCAGAAACCATTGCCGTGGGGGAAGTCCTCCGCCACCGTGGCGGTTCTGGAGCAGTTGGTCGCCGACCGGCTGTTGCCGCTGAACCCCGACTCGGGGGCGCCGGCGTGGATCTCCCCGCGGGCAGAGGAGACTGAGCCGAAGCCCCCCAGGGCTACGTTGTGAGCTTCGTGCGTCTTCACGAGCGGGGCTTCGGCGTCCCCGTCTGCAGGTTCATGCGGGCGTTGTGCGAGTACTACGGAGCGGAGCTGCATAACTTCAGCCCCAACTCCATCTCGCAGGCGGCGGTCTTCGTCGCCGTCTGCGAGGGGTACCTCGGGATCGAAGCTCACTGGGATCTATGGATCCACCTGTTCCGCGGCGAGCTCTTCGTCGAGAACGCGCGGGGCCAACCGACGCGGTTCGCGTGCGCCGGTGGCCTAACGCTCCACGTGTGCCCGTACCGGAAGAACCTGTACATCCCCAGCAAGATGACGACGAACAACGCCGGGTGGAGTCGAGGGTGGTTCTACCTACGGAACTACAGCGGCGTGCTCCCGGCGTTCACCAACAGGGTACTCCGGGAGCGACCACCAAAGTGGGACTGGGGAGTATCGCCCCCAGCACAGCAAGCCAAGCTCGGAGTCCTCACCGACGCGCTGGCGCATCTCGCGAAGAAGAGGCTGACGGCGGCGGCCGTCATCGCAAACTTTCACCGGCAGAGGGTGAACCCTCTCATGGAGAGGGCCCTACTGATCTTCAAGCTCACCCCGGGGCCCAGGCTTCGGGCTCGAGGACGGCGGTCGAGCTGCTTCCCCGCAACTCTGCTGCCCGAAGGGCGAGGTACGCGGTGGCGGAGTTCCCCCAACGACCCCGAGTATCTTTGGAGGATCAAGATGCGCCCCGAGCCGGGGTACATTTCTCTGGTGAGTCTCGATTCCGAATTCTTTGTGTGTCTTGTGCGGCCCCTTTTCCCGCCCTTGATTTTGACTCGGTTGTGTTTTGCAGGGGTTGAAGTGCCACCCCTCGAGGCCTCTGGTCCCGGAGGAACGCCAAATCAACCGCCTGCACGCAGGGGCAGTGAAGAGGCGGAAGGATGCGGCGGAGGCGAAGGCCGAGAGGAAAAGGAAGAGGAAAGCGAGGCATGACAAGGCGTGCAAGATTGCACGCTTGGAGGGGAAGCCGCGGCCTGCCACGCCCGAGTCCACGGACGAGGAGGAGGAGGACGCCTCGGATGCCGAGGGCCACCTTCTGGGGGACGACGGGGCGGCAGCGGGTGCGAGTTCCCTGCCGACCTATCAGTGGGATGTCGACGAGGGGGCGCCGGTAGCGCCGGAAGAAACAAGGACCGCGGCGGAGTCGTCGGCGGATCCGTCCCTCAAGGGGGCGGAGCGGGAGTCGTCCCCTCCGGCGGCGGGAGAGGAGACACCCGCGTCCCGGGTGCTGATTCACGGCGGCGAGCCTGCGGCGGGCGCGGAGACGCCCGTGCTGACAGCCCCGAGGCTCCAGGCCGACCCGAGGGCGGCGCCCTCGGGACAGTCTTCGAGGGGCGGCGCGGTGCCGCGGGCCCGAAGAAGCGGTACGGGCAAGCGGAGTATGAGCGCTCGATCCGGGTAAGCGGACTTGGATTTCGTTTCTGTTGTCTGTTTGATCGATTTCTCGATCCTGTTATCCTCAACTTTTGTTCCCCGATTTCCAGCCCAGGGGTCGTTGCCAGGGATGCGGTGCTGCTCGCCCCAATCAGGGCCCTCAAGACCGGGGCACGCAGTACACCGCACACGGCGTCGTAGCCCCTGCCTGCCGTGGACCTCGTGGCGGAGGCCGCAAAGCTGCGGGAGGCGATGGCTCGAGGGGCTGCGGCGGCCCAGCAGGCTCGAGCGCAGGAGGATGGAGGCGACGTCGGCCAAAGCGGCGCTGAAGCAACCGCTCAGGCTGATGCTGTGGGGGAGACCGGCTGGTGCGGCGCGGACGGCGCCGCCCGGCCGGACATCGAAGTTGAGGCCGGTCAGGGCGACGCGGCTAGCGCCGCCCGGCCGGTTACAGGAGGAAAAACTGGTGGGGGTGCGGAGGAGCGCCCCGCCAGTCATGCGGAGGTGGAGACTCTCATCCTCGAGCCCCCGAGGGCTGAGGTCGAGAGCGTTGCAGAGGAGGAGACGGCGCTAATGGCGTCGGGGGTGGAAGGAGCCCCCATCTCGGAGCCCACCGAGGCCCGGGACGAGGGTATCGTCGCGGCGGTAACGGAGCAAATGGCGCAAGGGAGCATGGTGCCGGTGGTGCAGCTGCCGGATAGCAGCGAGGAATACGGGGATTCGATGGACATCGACCCTGCTGCTGCGGCAAGCGCCGTCGAACACATCGCCGAGTTCGCGTCGGCCAGCGCGGATGTGCTCAACGCGGGGACGTCCGAGGGGCCTCATCACACGGCGATCATCCCGTCCGGGCTCCCCTCGGAGTTTCTCCGCAAGGAGCAAGAGGAGGAGGAGGCCTGGAATGTGCAGTTCGACGTCGGCCTCGAGATCCTGCAAGCCCTCGACCGCGCCTTCCAGCTCCATCAGAAGACGGATTACCAGGTCAGCAAGGTAAACATTTTCCCCTGAAAATTGCTCGGATTCGATTTGACCTTAACTTGCTTTTACCCACACCCTTCCACTTGCAGCGGCTAAGGGAAATCTCGCGCGAAAAGAGCGCTGAGATGACCCGGCTGTACTCCCAGATGAGCTGGCTCGGGCAGCACAACGCCGAACTAGTGCTCAAGAACATTGAAGCCAACACTAAAATGGCGGATCTGGGAGCCCGTCAGCAGGCGCTAGAGGAGGGTTTGGCGTGGGTTACCGGCGAGCACGACGTCCAGAGGGCCGCAGCAGAGCGCCGAGCTGTGGCGCCTTAGAACAGCACTTGAGCAGCAGGAGACCGAGCTTCTATACAAAGAGGTGACCGTTGTCACGCTCACCGGGACCCTCCAGGAAAAGGGCGAAGCCCTCGAGGAGAAGGAGGTGGCCATCCAAAACGTGGAGGCCGCCCTCAAGGAGAAGGAAAACTCCTTGTCCTCGCTCGAAGAGGCCGCCCGAGTCCAGAGGGAGGAGGCGCAGAAGAGCATCATGGGTAAGTACCTTCGAGTTTTTGTTGATTTGTTTCTTATCGCAACTTACGTTGATTTCCTTTGCTCAGAGCTGAGGCAGAAGGTGGCGGATGAGTCCGCGGCAAAGGAGGCAGTCCACACAGCACTCACGGCGGCGCAGGTGGAATTCGCTGAGCTGGAGCAAACCGCCGTGAGCGTGTGCCAAGGGCTCGAGGGGGAGGGTGCCATCTCGGGCAGTTCGGTAATCAGCCGCCTACGAACGCTAAGCGGTCGGATTGCCGAATACGCCAAGAGCACCTTCCGCCTCGGTGTCGACGCACTACCTCATGGATCTCCGGAGGGTGTCATCGGGGTACGTCGTTCCCGATGACGCTGATGCGGACGCCGCGTCGGCCGTTATGGACGACGCCGACGCAGCCGCGGAGGAGTTTGCCACAGTCCTCGCCGGGAAGCTCGAAGCTGACATCCCTCCCATAGCCGAATTCGACGCCGCTGAAGACCCGCAAGGGGGGATGGTAGCCTGTAGGAAGTCTGGGCCTCGAAGCCCATGTAATAGATTAGTGTTCGTTGTAATTATACTTTGTAATCGTGTATATGAATACAAGAAATTCGTTTTCGTTAAATCGACTGTGTGGCCCATCGAGGCCTTGTGCGTTCGAGCCCGCGTTTTCTTTACTTGACTTCCGTGTTCTCGTACGCGACTTAGACAAACTTCTGCGAGGATTTTCGCGTTCATAAGCAACGTAGGCGTAGGGTGGTGAGGGGGGTGCCGTATCCCGGAGGCGTAGTCGGCCCCACGACTCGGCCGGCCCCGTACCGTAGTTGCTTACGCCTCGCGTCCGCTGTTTCCAAGTGTACGAGAAGCTTAGAGGCGAGACGGAAGTTTTTCAAAAAAACGTTGGCGGTTTTTGGGGACGTTCGGGGGGTTCCCCCCGTAATAGCCCCCGAGGTAGGCTTGGCTTTGCCGAGGGTAAAGCCAGGCGTACCTCAGTGTTCGTGCGCATCCGAGCCTTCGAGGGTCCGGAAGGTTCCCAAAAATAAACAAGTAAAGCGTACTTCTTTATTATTTCGGGAAATCGAGAATGCGAGTACAAACGATGTACAAATAGCTCGGAATTCTAAGGATAGAAGCGACGTAGCTGTTGTATGTTCCAATTGTTGGTGAGGACTTCGCCTTTTTCGTTCGCCAGCTTGTACGTGCCGGGCTTGAGCACCTCGGCGATTATGTACGGTCCTTCCCATGGCGGTGAGAGCTTGTGGCGGCCCCTGTTGTCCTGTCAAAGCCTCAGCACCAAGTCCCCTTTGTCGAGGTCTCGGCGCCGGACTCTCTGCGCCTGATACCTTCGTAAAGACTGCTGGTAGCGCGCAGAGTGTAGGAGCGCCATGTCTCGAGCCTCGTCCACTTGATCCAGCGAGTCTTCGCGAGCTCGCTGGTTCTGCTACTCTTGGTATGCCTTGAGCCTTGGCGACCCGTACTCCAAGTCCGTGGGGAGTATGGTCTCGGCACCATAGACGAGGAAGAACGGTGTAAATCCCGTGGCTCTGCTTGGGGTCGTCCTCAGGCTCCAGATAACCGAGGGTAGCTCCGTGAGCCACCTCCGGCCAAACTTGTTCAACTTGTTGAAGATTCTTGGCTTCAGTCCTTGGAGGATCATGCCATTAGCACGCTCCACTTGCCCGTTCGTCTGTGGGTGTGCCACAGCCGACCAATCCACACGTATGTGGAAACTGTCGCAGAACGCCAAGAACTTCTTGCCTGTGAACTGGGTGCCGTTGTCGGTGATGATCGAGTTCGGAACCCCGAACCTGAAGACGATGTCGGTGAAGAATAGAACCGCTTGCTCGGATTTGATCTTGCCGATGGGTCGAGCCTCGATCCACTTGGAGAATTTGTCGACAGCCACCAGCAAGTGAGTGAAGCCCCTGGGCGCCTTCTGCAGCGGACCGACGAGGTCCAGTCCCCACACAGCGAAAGGCCATGTAATGGGGATGGTCTGCAGAACGTGCGCGGGGAGGTGCGTTTTTCGAGCGTAGTACTGGCAACCCTCGCAGGTCCGCACGACGTCGGTGGCGTCGGCGACCGTGGCGGGCCAGTAAAAACCTTGCCGAAACGCGTTACCCACGAGGGTGCGCGGCGCGGCGTGATGGCCACAGATGCCAGCATGGATGTCGCGGATTAGCTCCTTGCCCTCGGGGATGGGGATGCATCGCTGCATGACGCCCGAGGGACTGCGCTTGTATAGCTTGTTGTCGATTAGAACGAAGGACTTGGCCCGCCTGGTGAGGCGCCGCGCCTGAGCGCGGTTCGAGGGTAGGACCAATCGAATCATCCAGTATAGGTCTCGTCGACTTCCATTGCTTCGGCCTCGTCCGCGGAGGTGGTCCCGAAGTCAATGTCCATGGGTCCGGCCTCGTCCGCCGGGGGGTTCCCGCTGGAGGGCCCGGCGGACGAGGGGCCCGGCTCCGTCGGATCCGCGAATTCGACGGAGGGCTTGGTGATGTCACGAGCGAAGATGTTCGGGGGGACGGTGGTCCGCCCCGACGCGATCTTTGCTAGTTCGTCGGCATCCTCGTTGTACCTGCGCGGGACGTGATTGAGTTCTAGGCTGTCGAATTTGTCCTCGAGGTGGCGCACTGCTTTGCAGTATGCCTCCATCTTCGGGTCGTGGCAGCTAGACTCCCTCAATACTTGGTCGATGACGAGTTGAGAGTCACCACGCACATCGAGGCGTTTGACACCGAGCTCGATGGCGATGCGGAGGCCACTGAGGAGGGCCTCGTACTCCGCCATGTTGTTAGACGCAGGGAAGTGCAAGCGTATCACGTACCGCATGTGTTCTCCGAGGGGTGAGATGAAGAGGAGGCCGACACCGGCGCCGGTTTTCATCACTGACCCGTCGAAGAACATGGTCCAGCATTCGGCCTGGATTTGCGGTGGGGGTAGCTGAATGTCCGTCCATTCAGCCACGAAGTCAGCCAAAATTTGGGACTTGATGGCTTTGCGGGGGGCGTAGGTGAGAGTTTCTCCCATCAGCTCCACATACCATTTGGCAATTCTACCCTCGGCTTCCCGGTTGCGGGCTATCTCTCCCAAAGGGAAAGACGAGACCATGGTGATGGGATGGGCCTCGAAGTAGTGGCGCAGCTTGCGCCGAGCCAGAACCACTGCGTAGAGCAGCTTCTCAATCTACGGATAGCGTGTCTTAGTTTCAGACAACACCTCGCTGATGTAGTACACTGACCATTGGACGGGCAGAGCATGGCCCTCCTCTTGTCTTTCGACCACGATCACCGAGCTGACCACTTGGGTCGTCGCAGCTACGTACAGAAAGAGGGGCTTGCCGTCCGTGGGTGGTGTGAGAATGGGAGCATGAGTGAGCGATGCCTTCAGCCTGTCGAGGGCTTCTTGGGCTTCGGGGGTCCACGTGAAGCGCTCAGTTTTCCTCAGGAGTCGATACAGAGGTAAGCCTTTCTCGCGCGAGACGCGAGATGAATCGGCTAAGGGACGCTAGGCATCCCATGCCCCTATGTACCCCCTTTAGGTCTCGGATCGGTCCCATCCGAGTGATGGCCGAGACTTTGTCAGGGTTGGGTTTGATGCCCCGCTGGGAGACAATGAAGCCCAAGAGCATGCCTCGAGGCACTCCGAATATGCACTTCTCGGGGTTGAGTTTTACCCCTTTGTCCCGTAGGCAATCGAATGCAATCCTGAGATCGGCAACCAGGTCGTCCGCCTTCCTAGATTTTACAACGATATCGTCGACATATGCCTCTACGTTCCGCCCGAGATGGTCTCCGAAAACGTGGAGCATACACCGCTGATATGTAGCTCCAACGTTTCTGAGGCCAAAGGGCATCGTGGTGTAGCAGTACATGCCGAAAGGTGTGATAAAAGAAGTCGCGAGCTGGTCGGACTCTTTCATCTTGATTTGGTGATAGCCGGAATAAGCATCAAGAAAGGATAAGAGTTCACATCCCGCAGTTGAATCTACGATTTGATCAATGCGTGGCAAAGGAAAGGGAACCTTCGGACATACTTTATTTAAGCTAGTGTAATCTACACACATCCTCCAGTTTCTGTTCTTTTTCTTCACTAATACAGGATTAGCTAGCCACTCGGGATGGAATACCTCCTTGATGAACCCGGCCGCCAGAAGTTTCTGCAACTCCTCGCCAATCGCCTGGCGCTTGAGCTCGTCGAAGCATCGCAGGCGCTGCTTCACCGGCTTGGAGTTGGGTCGGATATCAAGGGAGTGCTCGACGACCTCCCTTGGTATGCCAGGCATGTCCGAGGGGCTCCACGCGAAAATATCTGCATTGGCGCGGAGGAAGTCGACGTGCACCACTTCCTATTTGCTGTCGAGGGTGGCGCTAATTTGTAACGCCTTGTCGTCGGGGTGGCTCGGGTCGAGGGGCACCTTCTTGATACCCTCGGCGGGTTCGAAGCTCCCTGCATGTCGGTGCGTGGAGTCCAAGGCCTCGCTTGCCATTTTGTCGAGGGTGGCTACGAGGGCCTCGTCCTCTTCTTGAGCCTCCGCGTGCTCAACGCACTCGACGTCGCACTCGTAGGCGTGCTCGAACGAAGAGCCGACGGTGATGACACCCTTCGGACCCGGCATCTTCAGTTTGAGGTAGGTGTAGTTGGGGATGGCCATGAACTTGGCATAGCAGGGACGACCAAGGATGGCATGATAAGATCCTCGAAACCCCACCACCTCAAATGTGAGTACCTCCTTGCGGAAGTTGGCAGCCGTACCGAAGCAGACAGGCAGATCGATCTGGCCGAGGGGTTGGACGCGCTTCCCCGGCGCAACGCCATGAAATGGCGACTTGCTGGGATGAAGCTTGTTCAGTCCAATCCCCATGAGCTCCAAGGTGTGGGCGTACATGATGTTTAGGCTGCTGCCTCCGTCCATGAGCACCTTGGAGAAGCGGGTGTTGCCGATGATGGGGTCGACAACGAGCGGATACCGTCCCGGATGCAGGACGTAGTCAGGGTGGTCCTCGCGGCCAAAGGAGATGGTATCCTCTAACCAGTCGAGGTAGGATGGCGTGGCCTTGGTGACGGAGAAAACTTCCCGGCGCTCACGCTTGCGCTGTCGAGAGGTCATGTTCATCGTTGGTCCTCCAAAGATGAAGAAGGCGTTCTCCACCGGGGGGAACTTGTCATCTCCACCTTTGTCGCCAGCATCCTTTTTCCTGACCTCGTCGCGATGCGCGACGCAGTTGTAGTATTTCTTGAGCATCTCGCATTGTTCGAGGGTATGATTGACCGAGCCTTTGTGGTAAGGACACGGCTTCTTAAGCATGTTGTCGAACAGGCCACCACCGCCTCGAGGGGGGCCTCGAGGTCCTTTGCGGTCTGGGGCGGCAGCGAAGGCCTCCTCGGAGTCCTCTGCCCGCCTCGATCCGCGTTGGTTCGGTGGGACCGGCTTCTTTCCCTTCCTCCCCCGCTTCTGTTTCTTAGTGGGGGCGTTGGGCTTGACGTTGCTGCCCTCCGTGGGCGCATCGTCCTTGCGCTTGTTCGGCTTATCGTCGAAGATGGCACCAACAGCCTCCTCGCCGGCGGCGTAGTTGGTGGCGGCGTCGAACAACTTGTTGGTGTTGGCGGGACGGCTTCGCGCAAGCTCATGCACCAGGTTCCTGCACGTCGTACCTTCGAGGAAGGCGTTGATGACCTCGACGTGGGTGACGCTGGAGAGCTCGGTGCATTGCTTGGAGAAGCGCCACACATAGTCGCGCAGGGACTTATTGGGCTTCTGTCGACACCCTTTGAGGTCTCAGGACTTCCCAGGGCGCACGTATGTGCCCTGGAAGTTGCCCACGAAGATCTTGACTAAGTCTGCCCAGTTGTGGATCTGGTTCGCGTGCAAATGCTCGAGCCACATTCGTGTGGCGTCAGCAAGATGAAGAGGAAAGTTGCGGATGATAACCGCGTCGTCTGTCGCACCGCCCAGCTGGCATGCTAGGCGATAGTCATGAGCCAGACAACAGGATCTGTCTCGCCCGAGTACTTGACGAGGGTGGTGGGTTGTCGAAAGCGCGGGGGAAAAGAAGCGGTTCGAATCTCCCGGCTGAACACCCGGGTGCCCGGAGGCTCCGGTGACTCACCCCTGTCATGCTCGGGGTCGAAGCGTCCACCCCGTCGAGGGGTGTACTTCATGCCGTCGATGATGTAGCGGGCGTCGCCGTTGTCGGCGTGCCCGCGCGTGTCGTGGAGTCGCTCCCTTGCGGGAGGTTTTCCGATGCGGTCGTGCACCGAGGGTGCCTTCGCACCGGGCGCTACGGCTGCCTTGCCCTTCCCTGCTGGTGGAGTGTGCACTGAAGCCTCGTGGTCCTGGCGTGTAGTCCCACCTATCTGTTCTGGGGCTTTCGAGCGCATACGAGACGCAGAGCTCTCGGCTTGCTGCACGGCAGCTTGCTCGATGAGCGCCTGTGCCTCGCGGCACAGGTTGCGACCCGAAGGCGTTGATGGCTCGGGCATGGCTTGGAGTAGGTAGGCCGCAGCGATGAGTTTTTCGCCAGCCGTCTTCAGTTCCGGAGGTTTGTCGATGTTGTCATCGGCCAGGATGCGCTCCCGGGCAACGCGTCTCGCCGCCTGGGCGTGTGCACCACGCGCGGTACGCTGCTGCTCGAGTGCGGTGCGCAGCTCCTGAGTCTGCCGACGCTGCTCGTCGAGCTTGGCTTGAAGCTCCTTGAGCTGCGCCAGCTGTGCTTGCCGCGCCGCCGAGCTTGACGAAGAAGAAGGGGCTGCAAGCGGCACCATCGGTTGGTTCGCCTGCGCGTCTGCCCCGCCGTTCCCGTCATCACCCGGAGCGTTGTCGTCTTGCCCATCCGCGAGCTGGACCATGAAGCACTCCCGGGCAGGATCGTAATCCCCCTCGCTGGAGTCTTCGGAGCAGGTGAGGCAGTAAGCCGTCGCCAGCTGGAACGAGCAGAGAGCGCCGGGGTCGCGGACCCCGGAGTAGTCCTCGGCCTCCTCGGCCGTGAAATTGTTCATGAAGAAGTTGACGTCGTCGGCGATCGAGCTCACCGTCTCGGGGTAGGATTCGTCAGGGGATGATGCGATGAGGCTGCGGATTGACAGGAGATGATGACCCGGCAGGTCCTCATACTCGGTGAAGTTAGTGCTGATTGAAGAGGCGTAGGTGGCAGCGTTGCGCATCCCGAAGGGGAAGGGCGACGGCGAGGTCGAACCCCCCTGGGGGGCACCTGTGCTACACCAGATGATGGTGCCGGCGCAGGCGACGCAGAGGCACGTGATGACGAGGCGATGGCCCCGTTGGCCGTGATGCTGAGTTGCGACATGCCAGCCTCAACCCACGTGGGGGAGCTGTGGCGTGCCGCACGGCGCCGCTCCGCGCGTGCTTGTCACAAACGGTGGCCCGAGCGCCTGTTGCGCTGTGCTGGTGAAGTTGGAGTGACGAGGTTGCATCTGGGCGAGAGGAGCTCCATGAGGTAACCATTGCCGGTTTCTCTGAACTCAAGACTCCCGAACCAGATCACGTATCCTGCTGGGAGCAGATCCGAGACACCCATGGGATATGGGTTGGATCTGCCTGCCATCCCTGGAGATCAAATGGGAACAAGAGAGAAAATGTCACGCAGCGAGCCCCTACCTGGCGCGCCAATTGTCGGTGTCCCGACCCGGGGGCCCAGATCCCAACTAGTAAATGCTGCGTGTTTTCCCGTCCCAGATGTTGATGCAAGAGGCAACACAGTAACGCACGAGTTTATCCTGGTTCCGGCCGCGGGGCCGTACGTCCAGCAAGAGGGTGTGCAAAGGCACTGTATTATCTTGCACCCGGATTGCTTGTAGTAGGGGGTACAAGCGAGGCGAGAGAGGGAGGGAAGCTCCCAAGTCTCTGCTAGAAGAGGTTTCGGTTGAGGTGAGTGCTCAGTGGTGCTGAGAGTGTGGCGATGATCGCGAATGTAGGTGACCATGGTAGCTGATGTCCAGAACGTCCCCCTTAAAGGGAGCCCGTCTCCTCCTTTTATAGTTACAAGGAGGAGCGGTGTACATGAATAGGGAAACGTGGAAGTCGTCGTCTTCCCCCGAATCGCGAAGGTGCAGTGGTCGAACACTGTGGGGAGTACACTGTGGGGCATGGTGCCGGGCGTGGCAGTTGTCCTGGATATCGTCCTTGGTCTTGCGGAGATCGCGCCGGCGTCCTGCCAGCCCAGCAGGCGGCGTGGTCATCGCTGCAGGGCGTACGGTCCTCCGGATGCGTCGTGGTGGCGTTCCGTGGGCCCTGCAGGTCAGGGTCCTGCGTGCACCAGCGGTGGCGGGGCACACAGGCGGCCCCGGACCCCCTGGAAGGAGTGCTGGCGTGCACATTAGGAGGTCCGGGAGACACGTGGGGGTCCCAGACCCCTCGAGGGGGGAGATCCGGGACCCCGGCTGCGAGTGATGGGCATCCCTATTCGAGGGGCTCGTGGCGACACCGGACCCCCTCCCAAGCAGGAGGTGGGCCCGGGGCCATACGTGTGATGAGGTAGAGTCCGGACGGCCGGAGTTGGCAGAATAGTAACGGAACTGTGCCGAGCGCGCCTCATCCCGCGTCGCAGGTCCCACAGTGTCCGGGATGGCGGAGCAAGGGCCGGAGTTGGCGGATGGGACTCCGGTTACAGCCACTGTGAGGAATGGCGGCCTGACGTCGTCTGTCCTGGGCGATGTGTAGGAGTGGTTGGCACTTAATGCCTCCGTACGACGGGCGGGTGAGCGGCAGGGCTGTTTGTCCCTTACGCCGAGGGGTGGCCTCGAGCGAGGCGGAGATGATTTGCCCGCTCGAGGGAGGTTCACTGCCCTCGAGCGAGGCGGAGATGATTTGCCCGTTCGAGGGTAGCATCTACCCTCGAGCGAGGCGGAGATGCGGGGCGCAGTTGAGGGTCCCGGTGGGAGCCCTCGAACGAGGCGGAGATCGTCCCGCGGGCCCGAGAGAGGGTGCGAATGGGCCGCATGCTGGGCTTCTTTGAGTCCTTTCCTTTCTTCCAGATTGGAAGGAGGCCGTGGGCCCTCGTGGACCCAGTTGCCTTAACATGTGTTTGCGTTTTTTAGAGTGATCTTAGCATACCAATTAGAGTGTCCCTAATCGTGGTACCCGACATCATTAATTACCTGCCTCGTTATTAGTTACCTTAGTAGTTACTACTCCGTTGTTGGTTTTATTACCGACCAAATTATTAAGCCTGGCGGGAAACAGAGCTGAGACAGACCTTGTAAATCTTACATGGGCCGGATCAGATTGGGCTGGGCCACATTTGCTCAGGCCGAAAACGTTATCGCCCCCGTGGCCTTCTTCCCTCCCCACCGTTACTTTCAGTTCGTCGTCCTCGGCTCGCGCCGCCGAGCCAAACCAAACCAAACCCAAACCAACGGGGTGCGCCGCGCCGTGCTGCAGCAGCGCGACAGCATGGCTCACTTCCTTACTGGCAGCAGCTCGCCCGCCTTCTTCTCGCGCTTCCCACCTCACAGGGTAATCTCGTCCTGCTCACATCCGGCTTTCTGCCTCACTGGCTTTGGCTTTGGCTTCGTCCTCTCAATGATTTTTTTGGCTTATCGTGGAACCCGTGTGTTCTTCTACGTTCCAATAGTTTTCATCAGGGATTAAGTGCTGCTGTGAGGCGCGCATTCCGTTTCCTGTATCGAACTCTTCCTTCCTTTTATGTGGGTTTATTTATTGGGAGATTTGGCCTTTGGGGGTTCCCAGGTCCTGGTATGCGAAAGATGTTCTGCTAAGTTGGACGGAGTGCCCACAAGCTGTTTGCGGATATTGCTCTGCAGCTGCTCTTAGATTATGAGCTACTAGACTAGCAGGCGACTACCAATTCGTAGTTTCCTGCTTCTAGAATGTTTTTTTTAATTGTAAATTAGACTGTTATTTGCTAATGATGAGGAATTTGGCTTTAAAGTATGGCACTAAACTGCACCAGTAACTTCAGATTCTCTGCTGGAGCTATGGCCTTGCCGTTCCAATCCCATTGAATGTGTTTGTATCCATGTGCATCATGTGAAGGGTGGTATTACTCTTCAGTAACTTTATTTCAATCTGTGCAGCCTCTTCTCTCCCTTCTTTTTTACCAAATACTTGTTAACTCATGCTCGCTCTCCTTTGCTGAAACTTTTATTGAAGATGCCCTGTATTTCCTCTGCCAGAAGAGCTCGCTTGTAATTAAAATATGCTTCGTATGTTTTACCTGTGACAATTGGAATTTTCGGTTGAGTTACTGTATTGTATGTGACTGTACAAATTTTGTTGCCTCTTAGGAATCTCACAGACGACATACTGCTGTACAATGTGGAACATCATTGAGCACGCCAAGGATATCTGAGCCTGAAGCTTCGCCAGCTGAATCTTCAGCAGTTATTCAAGGTGGAACTGCCCCTCTGGTTCAGGCACTGCAATCGACTGCCAGTCAAGATGTTGCCTGCTTTCACTTCCCAGGACACAATAGAGGAAAAGCCGCTCCATCTTCTTTGTCAAAACTTATTGGTTCAGGGGCATTTTTGCATGACTTACCCGAGCTACCAGAGCTTGATGATCTCTTCTCCCCAAAAGGTGTGATTTTGGATGCACAGAAGCAAGCAGCTCAATTGTTTGGATCGTCTAAAACTTGGTTCCTTGTCAATGGAACAACCTGTGGGATACAGGCGTCAGTGATGGCTACTTGTTCTCCCGGAGACTACCTCATTGTACCACGAAACTGCCACATTTCTCTGATCTCTGCACTGGTCTTGTCTGGTGCAGTACCTAAATACATAATACCAGAGTATAATCCAGCATGGGACATTGCTGGTGGTATCACCCCCTTGCAGGTGGACAAAGCAGTAAAAGAGTTGGAGGAGGATGGAAAGAGGGTTGGCGCTGTTCTTGTTACTTCGCCTACATACCATGGTTTATGCAGCAATGTGCAAGGTATTGTTAGTGTTTGTCACCCACGAGGCATTCCAGTTATAGTTGATGAGGCACATGGCGCACATTTCAGGTTCCACAAGAGTTTGCCAAGCACTGCAATTGAGCAAGGTGCTGACCTGGCTGTGCAATCCACACACAAGGTCCTGTGCTCCCTTACACAGTCCTCAATGCTTCATACAGCTGGAGACCTTGTGAATGTAGATCAAGTAAGCAAGTGCCTTCAGGTCCTCCAGAGCTCAAGCCCAAGTTACCTACTACTGTCATCTTTGGATGCTGCAAGATATCATCTGAGCAAGAACACAAATATATTTGACGAACCATTAGATATAGCATCAGAAACAAAAGACCAGTTGATGGTAATCCCAGGGATATCTGTTCTGGACTTGCCATGTTTTGCTTCTGATTTCCCTGCTATCGATCCATTGCGTATTACATTCAGCGCTTCAGATCTGCAATTATCGGGATATGAAGCCGATGACATTTTATATGAAGGTCATCAAATCGTATCTGAGCTTGTTGGCACACGATCAGTGACATTTGCAGTTAACTTAGGAACCAGAGTGCAAGATGTTGAGAAGCTTGTGCACTCTGCAAAGCATCTATCAGAAAAATATTTCTTTGCAAATAGCTCCAAACCTATGAAAGAAAATTGTGTTTGCGGCCCATTAGACAAGATCTCTGTGCATCTGACTCCAAGAGAGGCCTTCTTTGCAAAGAAGAGGAGAGTAAGAATTGAGGACAGCCTAGGTGAAATTTGTGGTGAGCTAATCTGCCCTTACCCACCGGGTATCCCAGTGCTGATCCCAGGCGAGGTAGTAACTCATGATTCACTGTCTTACTTGATGAATGTCAGACACCATGGCATCACTATCAGTGGAGCTGCTGATGTTGAGTTAAATTCCATTTTAGTGTGCAACTTGTGATTATTGTTCTGTTGTGCCGTGAGATTATATTGTATAGATACTGAGGGAGATCAGAATTATAGTTTCGGCCAAGTCCAGAGCACAATCAGCTGTCTGTTTGATGGATGTGAACAACAGTTGTGTGAAACAGTGGTTGACCACTTGGCCAAATAATTTTGGTTGATTCCATCTCGTGAGTTGAAAGAGTTGTCAAGCTGCAATATGATGCTAAAGTATGAATAGGGTCTATGGCATGTGATCTCTTATGAGTTTGAAGTATGATGACTTGCTGAAGAGGCTACCTTTTCATATGAAGTGCCTTGTAATGTAATGGTATCCTGCTTTTCTGTATTTCTCTTCAAGAAAACAACTAAATTAGCTAGTAAGTAACAGGTGCTGCTTGTTCCTTTTCTTTTCAGGTTTCGCATTTGGTTCTCTTCAGAATGAAATACTCAATCTGAACTGACTCCAAAGCTCAAGCATCAGAAGCAACTCTGTACGCCTTCATGGTTCTCCCTCCGGAAAGCATGTTGTTGGGCGCCAGGGCTTCTGAAACAAGAACACTCTAGTTGCTCGTCTATGTTTGTCCATCAACCCAAGAATTCACGAATATTCCACAAGTTGTACAGAAAAGAAATATAGGCATATACTGCATCATTGTAATCACAGCCACTTTTCATTTCGCAGACTCCACCCTATTCTGATCTATATAAGAGATTATGGATGCTTACAAATCAAGATCACCCAAACCTGGAACTCAAAACTGGAAATAATAGTAGCAGCTTTGGTCTATACATTGCCATCAACAACCATGAAGTAATGTGATGGTGGTGATGATGCAGTTAGGTTTGTCACGGACTGGCTTTCTTTCCATAACAAAGCTCACCATAAACAATAAGGACTTGTGAGCTAACGCTCTGCCCCACTGTGATGTTTGTTTTCTTCCCATTTGATTAAGCGCATTAAAAACAGCATTTGGACTGATCAGTCTCACTTAATCCAAACCCTCTCATGATAAAGAACCAGACAGGCACTACCGTAAGATTCCCAGTAACAGAACAGTTCCGACTGACAGGTGGGACCATGTCCCTGCATACCAGGCATCAGCCAGACAATTGAATTGTTCAGGTAGGATGCTTATTTCGAACACTCTAGAATAAAAGAATGCATGTATATAGTTTTGTTTCTTTGACTACTTTTTTTTTTGTAAATCATGTATATTGGTGTCACCGAAGAATCTTCCTTTTTAAAGACATAAAAGACTTGCTTTTACATATTCTAAAATCTAGCATATCACTCAACCTGCCATTTGCATCCAATTAATTGCTGGTCGTACCCCTAGTTGTACTCATCACAGATAACATCAGATCATTACATCGAATTCGGTTTCTTTGCACGTACTACTTATAATAAAGAACTTGTGCTAATTTGTCGGAAACCTAAAATGGAACAAAATCGGCAGACAGAGGGCTAATAACAGTAGTTAGGCACGTACTGTCAGTTGCATCTTGTTAATCCGTGGTTGGTGAGATTTATCAATTATTTTTAGGGCCAGATTATTACTTAATTAAGGACAGAGAGCATGAAGACAAGGCCTGCTAGGTAAGGTGGCCATGGATCAGAATTCACTATCCAAATGATTTGCCCTGCTCAGCTGTCGCACCCTTTGATCATGGCCACTAGTCCTAATCCTCCTGTGGGACCTGTGTCTATGACATGTGGATCCCACGAGTTTAATCCCGCCCGCGTCACAAGTTTGGGTTTTGTTTTTTTTTCTCTCTAACTGTAGAGTTTGAAGGAGTTGATGCGTGGGATATTTTCCGTCATTGGCG
Source organism: Panicum virgatum (assembly GCF_016808335.1). Lineage (NCBI taxonomy): Eukaryota > Viridiplantae > Streptophyta > Magnoliopsida > Poales > Poaceae > Panicum > Panicum virgatum. The sequence continues at coordinate 5,563,843 of NC_053144.1, forward strand.
AATAGCGTTTTCATCAGAGTTAATAAAGCATTAGAAGCAGCAGCAACGACAGAACAGTAGCCCATCGCCATTGTCATATTCTTGACGTGATAAGCAACCGAAAAAAGGTTGGGCTGCTGGACCCTTCACCGTCACCATGTACGCGTGCACATACACCCGGTGGTTGCCACCTTTTTTTTTTCTAGAATAATTGCTACGTGTACTGGCCTTACGGATTAGTTAATTCGTCTGAATCATTTTGATCACTAGTAGCAGCTGCAGGGTGCAGTGGCTGGCATTATTCGACCTGCATGCTAGCGGTCGGTCACTAGTAGTATGCGTGTACGCATGATGGATTAGCGTTGTTACTGTAGTTGTTGTTGAGCCAGCAATGCAAATTAAAGACTTGGATCAGTGTACTGTGTTGTGCATGCTTGCAATTCATTACTAATGACAGCAGTGATCCGGTGTACCACCATGTACATGTACCCCTAGAAGAATTGAAGGCTCAGAACACGGCCGGTAACAATAGTCAAATTTACCTCTTCTCATCACATTCAGAGATACTAGCCATGAACATTTCTTCTTTTTTTCTTCCTTCCTTTCTTTCTTTTTTGAAAAAAAATGGAAAACAGATAGAGGTCACAGCAGGCACAAACTGACATATACTCCAGCAAGCACCACCAGTGTTGATGGAGATATGATGGCAACTTCTCACAATCTATACAAGTCGGCATGCATATATACACAAATATGCTACTCGTCTCATGCGCTCACCAATGCAAAAAGATGAAGAAAGAAATCCAAAGGCATGCATGTACCAGATGACAGGGAGGTTTTTACTTTTACGGCATCAGCAGCAGTAAGCAGCAGCTGCAATTCGATGGATTTTTACTGCTACCGCCACCACCACTGTGGCAGCCGATGATCATCAGGCCGACGCGTGCGCCGCCTGGTCCATGGCCATCTCGAGCTGGCGGAGGGAGAGGGAGGAGGGCAGGGAGAAGGCGTTCACCATGCCCATGGCGCCGACCTTGTTGTGGCCGTCCCAGCCGATGTGCCCCACGTGCTGCACGTCCGTCGGGTACCCGATCACCATCTCCCTCTCCTCCTCCTCTTCGTCGTCGCCGGCGAACATCAGGGACAGGCTCCTGATCCCCTTCATCAGCCTGGACACCCCGGCCGCCACGAGGCCCGGCGCGGCCGCGGCGACGGCAGCCTTCTCCTTCGCGGTCTCGCCGGCACCATCTTCTGACGAACCTGCTGCTGCTGCTGCATTCAAAAGAGGTATTGAAACAATTAATTGGCCATATCTGAACTCGATCGCGATCATCAATCAAGAACTTAATTACTCTGTGCCGTGGTCGTGGCGGTGGCCGAGGAGGAGGAAGAGGGGTCGCCCTGCGGCTTCTTCTCGGTGGGGTCGGCGACGGAGACGGCGGACTGCGACATGCAGCCCATGGAGAAGGGGAAGACGGCGAAGCGGTCGCCGCCGCCGGAGCTGCCTCGGCGGTCCTTCATGTGTGTTGTTGTAGGCCGACTGCCGAGAGGGGAAGGAACGCTAGCTCACACGAACAGAGACACGGCACAGGCAGAGAGAGGCAGGTGGCCACTGGCCAGGCCGGCGTCTCTCAAGCTTGCTGTGTTATATGGAATGCAGGGTGCAGATGGGTGTCCGGGCTTGTGTTTTTGGCTTTGCTGCCAAGGATGCATGATTGGCAGTTTATATAGCCAGACCAGAGGGCCAAAACCAAAATTAAAAAAAATAAATTTGGGAAAGGCATCGTTTGGTGGGAGAGACTAGTATAGAGAGAAAGAGAGACACAAATAAACTGCATGCAGAGAGAGAAAGACAGAGAGATAGATAGATAGATTGGCATGATATCATCAATCTCAATCCAGATGATCTCTGTACTTGGCAGATGGCACCAGGAATTGATCTGATTATTGCTGCAGCATGGATATGATTGATGCTACCAACATGGCATTTGATCTGCATATTTGATTGCCTCCTTGTGTTGGGCACCACTTCCTGTCTACGGAGTATATACAGTTTCTTCTGAAATATCTGAAGGACAAAGCCGAAGGCAGCATTTGACCCGTTCCAGATAAAGCAAGAGGTGGATTTGCTTAATCGGTCGGTCCACAGCGATTAATCCCGCGGCCGGTTTGACCGACCGACAGAGGAAAGAAAGAGAGATGATGGTTGGGTTAGGTCAGGCGCCATCATAGCAATTGCCACTCCTTTCCCTTTGTGGTTTCTGCATCCATCTTGTTGCTTCATCTCCTGGTGTTGCCTTCCCTTGCATAGCTCTGGAAACATACTCTATCATGTGCTTTTTGGATGGACAGTTGGGGGTATGCTAGCTTATTAAGTGCGTGCTTTCATCCTTGTGTCAAGCTAGCTAATACATGTACTACTTATTATGTTATGAGATGACCCCCTTCAGGCTTCAGGATAGTTCGTAGTGAGGCCTAGGCGCCTAGCAGTAGCAGGTGCTGAAAAACACCATTATTAATGAAGTCATGAGTTATCTGCTCTAGAGTCAATTCCATGATCTCTCACGCTTCAACTTCATGCACCTTTTTGTAGATTTAGCTGAGGTTCATGGGTCGATCTCTTCTCCAACCCAACCACCTCTATCTCTATGCATGTATGTTTTTTTTTTGTGCCAGAAAAGAAGGCAAATAAAGCGAGTGAGAAAGGGATTGCTCGCAGCTACTTATATTACACTAACCAAATCTAATCCAGCAAACCTGTCAATCAAGGAAACGAACGAGAAAATAAAGAAATGTGAAAAATGTCCACGCGCATGATGCCTAGAAGCCCTTTTGCTTCCGATCTTGGGTTCCATATTGTTACAGAGATTCTCGGGTGAGGTGAGGTTCATTCATACAGTATAGTATGTCTGTGCTCCTCCAACCACCTGCTGCCCGCCTCCAATTTGCTATCAAAAAAACAAGGGAGACCTTTGTTTGAGAAAGAGATGGCTGGCTCGCATGTACTTAAAACCAACTTTATCTAAAAAATTGTACTTGAAACAAATCAATCCGATCGCAGGAACCCATCAAGGAAACTGAAAAGAAATACTCCTACTCTACTCCTAGAGAATTATTATTTGCCATATGGAACCTTCTTTTTTCATTCCTCTTGTTATTCTCCCTTGCCGTACAGACAAAGCCAAGGCATAAGAGCCACTTGCTTGGAGTCCAGTAGTCCTGTAAGTCTGTAACCAGGGCAGGCCAAAAGCTTGTTCTCATCTCACACTCAATAGTAAGTCCTGTAGCCGTGCACGCTGCAGCTTCGCTTGGCTTCACTTCACTCCACAGCTGACCTGCTCATCAGCTGCCCGGGCGTGGCTTGCTTGCATCAGCTGCCACTGCAGGAACGGGAGGGGATAGTGGCGGCACTGCACTGCAAGGGGGAATAGGGGATGGCGAGGCGTCGGCGCGCAGCAGGTGCAGGTGCAGGTGCAGGGCCGGGTGCGGCGACCAACCGCTTCCAATTCCGGGAGGAGCTAGGCGGGCTGAAGGTGATGGGCGTGGATTTCTGGAGTGGGGTGCAAGCGATTCTGCCCTGCCCTGCCCCTGCGCAAAGACCCTGCGGCCTGGCCTGCAGCTCGCAAGAAAGGATGATGATTGGTTGTTGGGTGGGGGTGGGTGCGGCGAGCACGTCGACGACGACAGCGATCCATTACAGTCTTAGAGAGGAGTGGACTTGCTAGCAGCGACACATACTGAATTACTATATATATTGCTGGTGGTGATCAACGATGATCATGCATGCATCTTTCCTTTTGTAAAAGTCTGCTAATATCCTGATGGTCAGTGCGTGCGTACTGACATTGACAGACACGAGACACACACACACACACCCCAACGACATTTGGAGCGATAGTGTTTGGATTAAGCCATTAATTAATTAATTAATTAATTAGTATACCTGTTCATTCATCAAATGAAAAGTGGTGCCTGTCATCAGAAGTGGGCATGGTGCATGTGGGCCAACAATATGCAGGTTAGAGCGAGCAAACACTAGAAACTAAAATCCAGCACGCGCGCGCTTGAGGAAGGCAAGGAATCGGGTGGTTAGGATCCGCAGCACAGCAGGAAGGAAGAAAGGAGGGTAAAAACTGCATGAAGAAACCTTTGGTGGTAGCAAGTGCGTTGGGCTGAGCTTGGGCACCAAGACCATGAGATAGCTGATGATCAGGCAGGCGGTTACGGTGGTCAGCATACAGCAACTGCTACTGCTGGGGTGTCGCCTTGCCCTTGCTGCTATCCTGAGCAACAGAGCAAGCTAGGAGCCGAGCAAGCCAGCTGTGGAATCACGAGCCGACCACCAGCAGCCGTCGTCCACGTACGAGACATTCCCGTACGGTACGACTGACTGGCAAGTGGTTGTGGCCCACGAGCTGAGCAAAATATGCAGCTCAGCACATGAAAGAGTAACCCGGACCAATACCTAAAGTCACTGCCATGCGGGGGCGAAGTTCATTCATGCAGGGGACCTTTTTTTTGTGTGGTTCCAATGGACAGTAATACAGTGTTATACAGGTATCGTGCTTAACGAACAAAATGTAAGCTGGACGATATCTACAGTTTGGACTCGAATGCTTAACATCCGAACAACTGTGACTACAAATATTGACAGCTGACCTTACAATTCCCCTGGGGCTCCGTAACACCAACCAACCATGCAAACAAGGAATATAGCCATACCAGCTGCAACGGTCAAATGACATACTAATTCAAAATTCACTAATGATATTGACTCTTTAACAACAAATGCCGATCAATAAGTAAAGTTACAACCTCAGGTAAGCCACCCCCATCAGCATCTATGCAAACTAGAGTTATATACAAAAGACAGGTCAAGGTGAGGTGTTTCAATAAATCAAGCGGAAGCACATCTTTCTCAGGCGGCGGCAGCTCAAATCCATCCAACTACTATCAATGAAGAATATCAAGTCTTCCCTCTCCTCAGCCCCCCTCTCTAATGTACATTTGGTATTAAAATTCTTTTACACCTTACAGATCAAAATTGTGCAGCAATAACAGCTAGCCACTTCGTTACAGAATCCAGCCTCTTGGCAACCAACACTGTCTGTTTCTCCACGCAGGCACTCAGTCGGTCTACTACCCTGCCTGCGTCGACTCACACAAGTGCTGCGAGCTAGGCACCCAACTAGAAGGGTGCATGCAGTTATGACAACAGCTACCTGTGAATGTATGAAACATCCCAGCAGGCCAAGCTACACAAGTTGTAGCAAGAGCGCTGGCAGAAACAAGCAGAGTTGATGTAGATCTTTGATGTTTCAGCTTCAGAGGATCGATACTCAGCAACCTAATATGGGATGACATATGGTAAAGCAATGACATCGGCAGGGTCAATTTTCAGAGCCTCAGCCCACACTTTGGGTGCTCCATCAGCCTCTGAACTGGCCTTCTTTGACTGGCTGCTGCTACCTTGGTCGAAGAGCCAGTCCTCACCTTCATGCTCAGGCCATTCCATCATTTGAGGTGCTTCAGGAATGCTGTATATCTGGCTAAGATACTTGCAGTCAGGGTGAGGTGACTTCCTAGAAGGTGTGCCATTCTCATAAGCAGCCACTGGATCGACTGAAGCTGCAGATTGCTGCTGAGCCTGTTTGTTGCCATTGAACTTCTCTTCCTTCTTATGGAGCCTTTCAGCCTTTTCAATATTTAGGGCTTCTGGCTTCACAGAAGAGAGTGGCGCGGCTACATGAGATGCTGTACCATTCTCCACACGATTGTTCGGGAGGGCTGGTCTCGGCAACTTTGTAGGCCGCATATCATGAACGTCTGTACAGCATCAGAAGTCTTATAATATAAAGCACCATAAAAAAGGATAATGGTGTTCAACAAGACTACATAATGCTCAAAAGTGCAAAATAAAATAGGCTAGGAACTCACTTTGTAAGTAACCATTCGTCTCATGATTCTTTCGCTTCTTCTCATCAGGCACAACAGATTTTCCATCAGCTGGTGGGGCTGAAGGAGGGCCCGAGGGCTTCGAGTGAAGACTATCTATCGGATAATTTATATTGTTCTCTCTTAGCTTATCTTGCTCTTTGTGATTATGTTCTGCTTTCTCCTTCTTTGCCTCTTTCTCCTTTTTCTTCTCTTTGTGTTTATCTTTCTCTTTCCTTTTCTTTTTCTCGTGCCGATCACTCTTCTTGTCCTCTTTCTTGGCAGCATCAGGTGCCCCATCTCTGACCTTCTCCATCCTTTCACCTCTTCCATCTGCAGCTTTGTCCATAGCTGGAGGTTTCGACATAACAAGTTTCTGATCAGCTGAAATTTTAGCCTGCGGTAGCCTTCCACCGTGTTCCTTTTCCTTCCACATAGCAGGTGAAAGACCTCCCGCATCAGGCTTATTAGCAGAGACAGAAAGGTTTTCAGGTGATTGCACCATTCCATTTGGCCTCCGAATTGTAATGCTTGGGCTTGGGATACTTGACCTAGGAATTCCTCTATCTATCCCCGCTCCTGCATTGGATGTAGATGGACTGTCAAATCTCTGAATAGATGTTGTGGTGTGCTCCGTTGGCCTAGCAACCTTGCCATTTCCCTTATGCATAGTATTAGCATGATTTGGAAGCAATGGAGAGGCGGTGCCAACTTCTTGCTTTGCAACATCTTGGCTTGCAGTCTCAGTTCTCTTCCGAACCAATATGCTAATGTTACTGATTCGCTGTCCAATCCCCTCTTTTCTGGGTGTGACTTCAGTATTGGAGGGAGGCCTTCCAGCTTTGACTCTTTCCTCCATCGTAGGTGCTGGTGTAAAACCAGCAGCAGTTCTTTGAGCTGAAGTAGTGAAGTTTTCTGAATGTCGTACAGATGTCCCATTCCTCTGATGGTTGATGTTCTGCTGCCCCAATCCCTCATTTTTCCTTGAAGCATTACTAGATTGAATATGCATTTTATTAACTGCAGATCTTTCATTCTCAATTGCAGGAGATGCACTGAAGCCTCCACGACTTCTATCATTTGAAACAGCATAATTTTCAATAGGACGACTCGCTGCCCCTTTCTCATCTGGTATCTTTCTGACCAAATCCTCCCTGGACTTAATATCCTTATTTTCTTCAGATTTCCTGCTGCTCTCTCCGACCTTCTGATTATGGAGAGTCTCATCATGTCTTTCAATTCCTTCTACTGATTCCTTGCTTTTATCTTTGCTCTTGTCTTTTTTCTTGTCTTTGTGTTTTTCTTTTCGATCCTTCTTATCTTTATGCTTATCCTTACTCCTATCTTTATCCTTCCTTTCTTTACCTTCTTTTTTATCCTTGTCCTTCTTATGCTTCTTCTCTTTGTGTTTCTCCTGAAATAAGAATGTTGTTTCCAAGTCAATTAAATGCCAAGCACACAATGTCTAGCAAATGAATAGAAACAAAAGGCCAGGAGCATAGCAATAGTGAAATACAATCCAGATTCAGAAATAACCATTTAACAACTAAAATATCCGAATTGATAAAAATGCTGATCTTTTCAGATGAACAGGGTACACACCACACGGGTACATGACTATCCAGAGTCACTGCGTAAAAGCATACTGACTGAAAACTGGTAATCATGTTAACCATACTAGTTCCATTCCAGAGTTCTCGGCTCATTGAATTTGTATTTGACATCTTATTACTTTGTATTCATGCTAAAAAATTTTTGCTGAAGTGTAGGTAATATGAACTAAACTGGTATACTATCAGCATTTTTACCTTATTGTACAGACATGAGAAATGTACTTTTGAACCCACTTCTCAAAAAATGCAAATAGGTAGTTGGCCTCCCGACTACAGCTTATTAAATCTGACAGGAACAAAGTAATTATAGCAATACATTAACTCTCAAGTCAATGTCTTCAGTACTAAGTTAAGCTCCATTTGCTTAAAAATATGGACTAAATAACAATCAAACTTCTTTTCTATGAAGCTGCATCTATATTCATAGAATGATTGAACAGGTAATGGTCTGATCGACTTGCAATCTATTGGACAAAAAAAACTAGTCATCAGCTTAAAAGTCTGAAGCATCATATTTTTACACATGCCAACACTCTCAGGGTGCAACTGGTCAGCCGAACACACCGTAGAAGCAGTTCACTGAGCCAGCCTGGGTTCGAGTTGCGGCAGAAGCTTCTTAAGATGAAAATCAAGGGGACATCTATCCCCCTGGTTGAGTTTTTTTCCCCATATTTTTGCACATCTAAATTTGTGAGAGGAAAGGCAAGTTTGATACACTAGGTGAAGTAGCTGTTTGTAACACTGGAATGGACTATAACTTGCAGAAACACTGACTAAAGCCTGCAGCAACGGCTAATCATGGCACACAAAATAAAAATGACCGAAAGAACATCTTATATCCAGAGGCCTAAAGGCAAGACCATTCCATCTTAGTGAGTGCTACACAGGTCTACAATGTTTACAATCCATGGTATTGCTGTGTAATGGTATTTCTGGATTTTATTACAGCAGCAACTGGAGTGCTGTCTAGGAAGTACTTTTTACATTCACAAGCTTGTTAGAACTACTACTGCACATTTGGTGATCCAAACTGTATTAGTTACTACAATGTTTCTAATTTGTCCATTTTAATACAATCAATTGAATACCATAAAAATCACGTCAAGTTTAAAACACACATGGCAAGAATAAAACACGATGGCAAAGCTTCTGTCTGGTAAGGATACATAACTTGAGTCAAAAAGAGCAATGATATAAGGCCCCTAAGACATTGAATCCAGTAAACTGTAGCCACTGAGCAGCAGATAGTTACAATTGTACTATGGCACTAGCAATTTGATGTTAAGCACTTAAGCTTCATGGTGCCCTGGCAGTGTTTTATAGAAGGACATATTACAAGTTCAAAAGGGAAAAGATCCCAATTAAATATCTAATGCACAGACCATCATGTTAATATGCAATGACAATACAACACAAAAAGACCAATGACGTAACTCTTCATGTGGCCTTGAACTATAGTTGCAAAAAGGTATCGACACAAGGTGGTTGAACATATTTTCCTGTGGTCAGCAGCTACCATTACCAACAATATATCTAGCAATAACAGATGTTCACATCCCAGTTTACCAACACGCACCAGTTTTCAACCATGGGAATAGAACACTGTTTTCGAAACGTGCATTTCATTGGCATTATAATCGTGCTAAAATCTACTGCCCTTTCAAATTTGTTCAACCTTGCAAGGTCAAAGCCTTAATCAACAACTAAAAAGACCACCGAAACACCAGTACTTGTTTCGTTGATTCACCCGTATGAAACATTCATCTTTCTCTCACATGCAGCCTTAGTTATACAGTTCATGTAAACAGGGAGAAGCTCTTTCGGAAAGTATGGAATCTTGATTCAGAAAAACTACATTTTCCAAGTCCCTCCAAATCAGTGAACCAGCCGAAAAAAAAGATCCCTTAAATGCCTTGTGTATCTTGTAACGCCTAACACTGCTAAAGTTTCTGGTGCATAGACCCTTACCAACTTGACCTAGCTCTGGATGCTCTTTAGGAAAAGAATGAATAATTGAAACAGAAAACATAGCACTTTCCTAATTTCCGCCAATTACTGAACCAACCGAGAATGGATATCCCAAATAATGCCTTGTGTATCCTGTAACGCCTAACACTGCTGAAGTTTCCAAAACATAGACCCTAACCAACTTGGCCTAGTTCTTGGTGCTCTTTAGGAAATGAATAAATACGGCAAAAAATAATGCTTTTCTAATTTCCAGGCAATCACTGAACCAAACAAGAAAGATATCCCAAATAACACCTTGAGCATCCTGTAATGCCTAACTCTGCTAAAGTTTCCTCAACAGAGACCCTAACCAACTTGCCCTAGCGGCAGACACTCTTTTGAAAAAGAATGAATATTGAGACAGCAAAACTAATGCTTTCTCCTAATTCCTGCAATCTTGAACTGGTTGTAAAGTGATATCCCAAAGTGACGCCTTGCGCATCCTGTAACGCCCACCCTAACCAACTTGCCCGCGCTCATTAGAAAACAAGGAATACTGATTCAGCAAATTCCTAGTTCCCCTCCCCAATCACTGAACTAACAGAAAAGGATCCCCACATAACGCCTTGCGGATCCTGTAACGCCGGTGACCTCAGCTATCAGAACTTGGGGGGAAAAAATGTGGCACCCAGAACCCTAACCAACTTGCCCTAACTCTCTGCTCGGCCAAGGCAGAGACGAAAATTCTCTGCCAACCAATCCTAATGCAGCAAAGTTCCACTAGGATTAGGCGGTTCTAGAGCCGGCGACCTCAACAGGGCGATCGATCAGTGAATGAGCAAGGCAATCTGGGGGGACGGCGAGCCGGGGGTGTGTTCCACCTTGTCGAGCTGCTGCAGGTTGGAGGCTAGCTGGGCGTCGGGGGGCGCGGTCTTCTCATATCCTGGTGGCGGAAACGGGTAGCAGCGAGACATGGCACCGCCGCCTCGGGCCTTGGATCGCCCACCGCCACCCCCTCCTGGACGGCCTCAAGCACAGGCTGTCCCGCCGCCGGTGGTGCAGGCGCCGCCTCACTCCTGCCGCGCCAGGGGCGACCACAGGCATGCCCTCCGGCCTCTCATCCCCCGCCGCCGGAATCGCGGGGATCTGGGCCCCGAATTGGCCTCCGCGCGGGGGGGGATCCGAGGATCCAATCCAATCCGGCCCCCCGCGAGGGGAATCGAATCGGGGCGGGCGCAAGCGTTTATCCGGTCGCGATCTCCCCCCGCTTTCTTTTTTAGTTTTCGTTTGCTCCGCGGCCGCGGTGTCGCGTCGGAGTAGGGTTGAGGGGGGAGGGAGGAAGAAGAGGAGGATTGGGGTTGGGGCACTCCACCGGGAGGAGGAGAGGAAGAGGGGAACGGGGGAGGAAACCGGACAGAGGACACCCGGGGTGGGGCATATATAGCCGGGGGGGAAGGGGGCGGGCCCGGGCCCCACCAACAGCTGCTTGCTTGGGCTGCCTACCTGCTGCCTTCGGCTTGGCTGCCCAACCCAAACATAAACGGTCATGATATTTTCGGCATCGTCCTTTTTCCCCTCCATCGTCACTGTTTTAGCTTCATGCTGCTCTGCCCCTTTTCATATAAAGCATCTCTTGTATTGGGCTATCCTCAACTCTTTTCGTAGGTTCTATAGCATTAAATATATGATCACATATAATTTACATAAAAACATATATCCTCACATATAATTTTGAGTTTATATGACACTGCACTATCTAAAAAAACTATATAGTAGTGTCTATGATATGCCATGTCACATAGACACTATCTAAGAAACTAAGCTTCCAATGCATAATTTGCAATTGTAGTTACAAAATAAATTCCTCCGACGATGATCTTTCTCCTGTCCCTACCAACCCCCTTCCTTCCCACTTTTAATTCTATCTTGGTATTTATGATATACATCCAATGGACTTTATGTAGTTTCTTAGACTTTGGTTTAGAAACCATTTCTTGCATGAGACCTAGTTTCTTGGTCTTTGCTCTCTCTCCTCTTTAACTGCATTGTCAAATCAGCAAAATATCCTACATAGCATCATGTCAAATACTATGGATACTATCCTCGTCGCTGCATTGGGATCGCCCTATTGGATTCTCATGAAAGACCCAGTGTCAACACGAGAGCCTATGTGCTACTATTAAATTGCGTTTGGGAGTGGTGTGGTGTCTTCATCATAAATGGAAACAAATATGATAGTTGGAGAAGAGAAAATGAGTGCATCGGAAAACATACCAAAACATCATGGGTTTTGGAGTGCAAGGTGGTGTCATGATGATACAGAAATATAGACACTAATCATGGACACTATGGGTTGGGATTGCTCTTAGGAACCGCAGTAGTACTAATAATATGCACTCCTTTCATCCTAAATAAGTGTCGTTTAAAAAAATCGGATATAATTACTCATCCTATGGCAAGCTTCGTTCAGTTGTTGGGATCTTGTCCATGAAGTGCAGCTTTCATGGACACTAGGCATATCCACTTGGAGCTGGACAGCAGATGGAGTTTACATGGCAAAATCTGCTTACAATGCAAAGTTCAGTGGATCCTACAGCTCCTTCAAAGTGACGACATTTGGAAAGCAGAAGCTGAAGGAAAACACAAGTTCTTCGCATGGTTGTTGGTGCAAAGCAAGATTTTGACAGTAGACAGTGGACCTGCAATCCGATTTGCTCACCGTGTAATCAGGAGCAAGAAACAACATCACACTTAATCTTGCACTGCAATTTCGCTTAGCAGGTTTGAGAGTACTAGAATATGCAAGGGTGGCCAGAGAACCTGGTTCGGCATCGGGCGAAGGGAATGCAGATCAACGATTGGCCGGAGAAGGAGTTAGCTCAATTACTAAAGAAGATAAGAAAGATTAATGCAGCCTTGTTGATCTACGCTGCATGGAATATTTGGAAAGAGAGAAATCGCCGGGTGTTTGATCAGAAGTATTTCACACCGCAAGAGGTTTTGCACAAAAAGTAAAGCGCGAAGTCAACGACAGGAAGCTAGGCTGCGGTGGCCTAGAGTTTATCAGTTTCGTTTAATGATTAAGCTTCCTCTCCTAGAGTTTTGAGTCCTTTTCGTTTTATATAATATATCATACTTGTGAGAAGTCTAATTTGACTCTCCTTTCATAAATAACATTAGCAGTGCTTCAGCAAACTTTTCAAGAAAAAGTTACTGCCTAGCTGCTTCGTGCAATAGCGCAGTGCAGTACTACACATGAAATGAATGAATGGTCCGACAGTGCGGTTTCCACTTCCAGTGCAAGCAACTTTGAACAGTCAGAGAGACGGCTGGCCAGCTCAAAACACGACGGTACCAGGCACGGAAGAGGACAGCGGCTGTGTTTAGATGCGTGCGAAAAGTGAAGTTGAAAATATTATAACATTTTTGTTTGTATGTGATAAATATTATTCTATCATAAGCTAATTAGGCTCAAAAGATTTATCTCGCAACATACATCCAAATTGTGCAATAAGTTGTTTTGTTTATCCACATTTAGTTACATGCATACGTCATTTGCTATATTTAATATTTTGATGTGATTTGGATGTGATGGAAAATTTGAAAGAACTAAACACAAACACAGGCAGCCTTTCTTCCCCCTCCCGCGTGTCAGCTCAGATCCGCTCAGGCTCCGGTCGCCTCGTGCGTCCAGCATCCCAGGCTGAGCTGCTGAGCATCTGCCAGCAAGGCTTCTCGGCCATGTGCGCTTTCCTTCCCTAGCAGCAGAACTTGCAACAGTGGACCACCGTGCAGGGCAGCGCATAGTTGCCTCGTGAGCGTGAGCCGCCCCCCACTCACTGGGCAATGTACGTATGTATCGCACGCTCTCCACTCACTGGTCACTTCAACGCCGTGCGACACATTGCCCACAAACCGCAACACAGTAGGGCTAGGGCTGCCTCGGAACGTACAGGCGCTGCCGCCTGCCCAGATAAAGAGGCAAGGCAATGCGAAACAAGGCGGAGACTCTCCGGCGGAGAGAGATAAACGGAACGTGAGCCAAGGAGCCCAGCGGCAGTCACCAGTCACAGTCGGGCTGTCCGCCACGCCCTGCCGGCCAGCCCGTCCTTTTTGCTGCGTCCGGCCCCGCGAGCGAGACAGCGGGTAGGTCGGTCCTTCGTCAAAACTCAGGTCATACTACTACTGCACAACCCACCGCCCCCAAATATCTCCACCTCACTACAAAACATCAGAAAAACCACCAGCATACATGCTCGGCCCGGGAACTCATCTCTCGTTCACATCACTGGAACATGGTCGTGCAAACAAAACTGTTTTTTGGGGATATGTTCATCTTGTTATTTACAAATGTGGAGTAATCCAAAAAGAAGCTACGAATAGTATATACAGTCCTGCCGCCACTTATTACAGTCTAGTGTATACAGCAAGATGCTGGAGTGTCAATAACGCAAGAAGACGACGACTGCTCAATCTGTTAATTCTGTCTCGGTCAGAAGAAATTCACCTGCCGGATAGGCGCTAGTGAACGGTTCTCCACAGGCTCGGCTGTAACGACAGCCCGAATGGAGAACCGGAAAACCCTGGCAAAGACGCCTGGCTGCAACACACACACAACAATATAAAGGGTGATTATTGTGTGCACACATATATCTACACAAAAAAAAATCCGTTTGCAAAGGCCGGATGCTAAATGTGTCTGCCCATTGTTACCTGTCAACCATATATGCCTGTTGCCAGGATGGCATGGCTGGAACATCACCAATAGGCCGATCTGACGGCACCAGTGGCCAAAAACCTGCTACACAGAATAAGCCACGTTTGTCAACATAACTGAAAATGACATCTAAAACTGGTGCTAATTTGTGCAACACATGACAAATCTTAAGCCATAAATATCCAGCTATTGCATTTGCTAGCCCTTGTCAGGGTCATTAAGTGTGATAGCACCCTTGAAACTACATTCACTGTGATAAGGAAAAGCAGCAAACAATCCTACAAAATATACCACCAGACGTACCAGACTTGACAGGCGTATTCTCAAATCCTGAGTATAGTAGAATTTCCTGCATATCAAAATAGCTAATGTCAGCACGACACCCAATCATTGCATTCTGAAATCGTTTACACACACATTCTAATAACATCTAACCTCTTCTGTATGTTGTGGAACATGGTTAGCAAGGTCTGCACAACAAAAGGAGGATTTTTTTTAAAAAAAGCATGCAACAGCTGGCAATGATAAGCTAGCAATGATGACAAAGGATTGCTAACAAAAACCACCGAAGCCATTTAAGCCAAAAGTAAAACAGTTCATGACTAAATTATATTTTGAGCCTCAATATGCTACTCACTCCAACAAATATGGAACAATAGATTAAAACCATGGACACACTTTTACAGGGACAAAATATCCACGCACCTGTTCCAGGAAAACTTGGCTTTAAGCTGAGTGTTAAATCAAGGAAACAGTCATCAGGTTCTGTGCTGAAATCCCACAGGTTCAGTTCCAGCTTTGGATGTGCTTCTGTTAAAGTTCAAATGAATCTCAGTCTGAATATAGTTGTCTTGCAAAAAGTCGAATGCCATAAAGTAGATTTTGTAAAAGGACTCACTAGGTTCATTTGTTTTTGTATGGGAAGCATCATGAACAGGTCTTGGTACCCAGTTGCACACCTAAAATCTCCAAGAGTCAGGCACACTCGAAATGTAACGTATGGTATCAACGACAAATCTACGAGAAGCCAGTACATTAAAGAAGGGATGCTGTAATGCTTGCTCAGCAGTTGGCCTCCTTCGTGGATCCCAGGAACAAAGCCGCTATCAAAACAAAGGAAAAGGGTACCATGTTAATATCGAGATATGCTATTTGAAAAATAATCTAAAGTAACATAACTAGATTTATCCACCGCATAAAATGTGGGGAATTAAAGACAAACCCATAACTTTGTTTCATAACCAAACAACAAGAAGCAAAGTAGGTCAATGTACCTGGATCAAGTCAATTGCTTCCAAAGAAGCATTAGGAATAAGCTCCCATAAGTTTCTTGGAGGAATCTATCAGAAAGGAAAACAATCAGTGCCTGGAAATATTTGATCCAATGAATCCAGATGGTACTCAATTTTCACCTGAAAAAACTTAAAGCTACTTGAACGAGGCAGGTTCATTCCCTCTGGCCACACAGTGCAATCTGGGGTCCCAAGCACAGTGCATATTTTGTAAAGCTGGTCTGTCTCACTGTGATAAAATAAACAAAAAAGAACAATGTCAAATCACACAATATCATGGAAAAAGAATTGCAAACAAGGTCTACATGTTTTTTGTTTACAGAGGCCCAACTGGAATCGTGAAATTCAGGTGCAAGTTTTATTAACTTGAACTTCAATACGTCAACAGCACGATCATTCTCAAGGCTGCTTGCATGTAAAAGGAAAATGCAAAGCAGAGCATGAGCTACAGATACAGACGTGAGGAAACACAATTCCAAAACAGCTACAGAGTGAGAGGCCTTTATACTGGTAATCGAAGTATAACTGATAGTGTGGAGTGGAATTTCCTACATAGCGGCAAGCTATACGTTTTCATCAGGACAACTCGAAACTACTTGTCCTTCAGCAGAACCGAAAAGTTGATTATTGAAAATAAAACATGATAACACAAAAATTCACATTAGAACTAAACAAGTGCCATATATGCATTAAGATACAGTTAGAATAAATACATGATGCCTAATACAGACAACTGCTCTAGCAATACAGTGATTGTACACAAAATCAGCACTGCAGTATTACCTTTCACCAGGAAAAAGTGGGGACAATGTGAACAGCTCAGCCAAAATCGCACCAACAGCCCACATGTCTGAAAGTGCACGCTAGTAAATAGTTAATAAGGGAAGCTGGATAACACAACTAAACAAAAAACACTTCGATAAAAAGAGCATCATATGTTTGCTCTTGTTGAGGTGGAATTATGCTTTTTTGGATAAATTAAAAAAAAAGTGAGACTCAATGAGGCATGACAAACTAAAAAGTTGGCAAAGTAAGATAAATCTTTTCTAGCTAGCTTCTGTAGCATAAGAGGGATCCTTTTCGTGCATTATGCATAGCAGCATTGGAGATTAAGCAATCTGTACAGAAACAAGAAGATGAGAAGTTAACAGACACAGGAGAAGGGCAAAAGCAAATCACCAATAGCAGGTGTGTAAGCTGAAGATTGCAGCAGAACCTCTGGTGCCCGATACCTAAAGAATAAAGATAATCTTGCAGTGTTATTCACACGGTCAA